>NW_015390571.1:0-16128 GCF_001527695.2 Protobothrops mucrosquamatus | reverse complement strand
AGGAGAAGGGGGGGTGGATATTGACAGAGGCACTGTGGCTTCCCAGGGGGAAGGTAGCATGTAGAATAGAATAGAGCTGGAAGGGACCTTGGAGGTGGTCTAGTCCAGCTCCCTGCTCAAGCAGGAGAACTTACACCATCTCAGAAAAGTGAATGTCTAGTCTCTTCTTAAAAATCTCTGCTGATGGAGCGCCCACGATTTCTGGGGGTAAACTGTTCCGCTGGTTGATTGTCCTCACTGTCAGGGAGTTTCTCCTTAATTCCAGAGAGGGTCCAAGACAAGGGGCTGCGCAGTCCTGAATTGGATGGTGGGGTGAGAAAAAGGTTCAGAGTAACCACACCCTGAAATAGGGTACGTCTGTTAGTTTGGAAGGTTATAACTTTAGCCTGGCAAGATTCTGTCTATTAAGTGTAAGCAAATACAGAACTGGATTTGAGTGGATCTCCCTGTGTTATCACTGGGGCTTGGGCCTGACACTTCACTTACTATATTGTTTCTATAAGTAACGGGTTCTTGGTGCTCTCTGAGCTTGCTTGTTTTCTTGCAGACGTTGTGTTACCCAAACTAAGTAGCATCATCAGTGTACTGCTACTGATGATGTTACCTAGTTTGGGTAATGAATCGTCTTCAAAAAAAAAACCAACAAACAAGTTCAGAGAGCACCAAGGACCCCTCATTTCAACCCCTGAGCTACAAATATTCTCCTTTATTGGTTCTGGAAGTAAGCCTTACAGTAACTCTGGCAGGTGGTAAGTCAGTTGACTGCAGCTGGAAGCTGTAGATCAAATCAGCTTACCTGCTACAGGTATGTTCTGAGCAGAGGTAACCTTTATTTGAGGACTCTCCAGTCCAAGCTTACTTTTCACGGTACTCTACAGAAAGCCTGCTTAAGACATGGACTGCTTGTACTCAGCCCCTTCTAAGTGACAGTATGCTCAAGAACAGGGGTCTTCAAACTCGGCCCTTTTTTGACTCATGGACTTCAACTCCCAGAATTCCTCAGCCAGGCACGCTGGCTGAGGAATTCTGGGAATTGAAGTCCATGAGTCAGAAAAGGGCTGAGTTTGAAGACCTCTGCTCAAGAACCTCTAACTCAGGGGTGTCAAACTCAATTTCACTGAGGGCTGCATCAGCATTGCAGTTGCCCTGGGGGGGGGGTGCAGGTGGGTGTTGCCAGAGTGGGTGCAGCCTACTGGGTGGGCGTGAATGGAGTGGGTGTGGCTACTGGGTGGGCGTGGCCAGTTCTACATCATTTGCGTCAAGGGTGCCTATGGGGGCCTGGGCAGGAGTGGGACAGATCTGAGGGTCTCTGGCAGAAGGGGGTGGGATTGGGGCAAGTGCCAAGGCATGGTCCACCAGGGCAAGTACCAAGATGGCCACCACAAATTGTACATTGGCTCCTGGCTGGCCTGGGCCAGGGCCAAGGCAGCGGGGGCCGTTCCCTCACCTTTTCCAGGATGGCTTCGCGGGCCACATGAAACCACTTCGCGGGCCGCATCCGGCCCCCGGGCCTTGTGTTTGACATGTCTGCTCTAACTATATAGCTGTGGATTGTGTAAGTACAAGTAGTCCCTGTTTAACAACAGAACGGAACGGAACAGAACAGAATAGAATAGAATTCATTATTGACCAAGTGTTATTGGACGCAGAAGGAATTTGTCTCCGGTGCAGAGGCTCTCAGTGTACAAACAAGCAACAAGTGATAAAATCATGATCATAACCATAATACAATCATAAATTTCAACCGGGCTCTGACCTGGTAGAGAAGAGACTTGCTTGTTTTTTGTTGTTGTTGTTTTTGCCATGCAGCAGAAGCATCCTTCTACCTGAGCAGGTGAGCCCACCCTGCACTTCCTCACCCCAAATAAAGTTGTCTCGTTTTCATGACAGGCCACTGCCATCCTGATTGCTTGACCTGCAACCAGGCATTTGATGGCTGTGATGCCTGCCGAGATTCCACCAAGTTTCTACTGAAGGGGCGTTGCGTTGACAGCTGTGGGGCTGGCTTCTATCCAGATGCTGGCCTTTGCGTAGGTAAGATTAGCCTCCAGCTTGCTGTGTGATATTGAAGCTTTTTTTGCTTTGTAGATGATGCCCAGACATTTCAAAAGATGCCCATGGCTTCTGAGTGTTAAAAATCGATAAGATTATTCTGAAGATTTGTGTCTTTCTAAAATGCCCTTTTATTGCTCTCTTTCTCCTCTAACGGAGTTCCCCAAGACAGTTCCAAACAATAAATATAGCAATACATGGAGAATATTAAAGCCCGGAATCAAATATTTAAAACAAACAGCATAATCGGGAAGACGAATTCTCACAAAAGCCTGATAGAATGGCAACAGTAACTGATTGTCTAACTTCAGTTAAATCAAATCAATGTTTATTGCGGTCATAGACCAGTGTACTGTACCAATCTTCAATATACACTTGGGTTGTCAGCAATAAATTATCTTTTTTTTTTTTTTTACCGTTGCCAATACCTGGGGGTTGTTTGAAATCCCTGATCAGCAACTGCAAAGTTGGGTCATGGATCCCAAAGATCTGACTCAGAGGAAATCGAATCCGACTCAGTTCTTTACAATCTTCTTTTTGTTTGTTTTTTTATTTCCTCCCCTGCCTCGGGCAGCTTGTAAAGAGATGTGCTCGACTTGTACTAATAAATTTGGATGTACTTCATGCCAAGCTTTGCTGCATTTGAAGGATGCCCAATGCGTGACGTCATGCGGGAAAGGGTTTTTTCCGGGACCTCTCCAGTGCACAGGTAAGAAATACCTGTGTTAGGTAATCTGAACTCTACCCATCTCTGAACAGAAACATGAGGTAAAAGAGAGGTTGAATAACAATGAATGAAATTGCAAGAAAAGATAATGCAAAAGTCCACATGCTTCCTTATTAAATTCTTAGCACAATGTTGGAGCTTCTATATCTGGCTTGGCATAAAGTGGTTAATAAAACCAGCCTATCTCACCTGTACCTTTCCCTAAATTCTCTTTAGAATAGGATAGGATAGGATAGGATAGAATAAGAATAGGAAACAATAGAATAGAATAGAATAGAATAGAATAGAATAGAATAGAATAGAATAGAATAGAATAGAATAGAATAGAATAGAATAGAATAGAATAGAATAGAAAAGAAAAGAATAAGAAAGAATAGAATAGAATAGAATAGAATAGAATGAGAAGAAAGAATAAGAATAGGAAAGAATAGAATAGGAAAGAATAGAATAGAATAGAGGAAAAAATAAGAATAGGAAAGAATAGAGTAGGGTAGGGTAGGGTAGAATAGAATATAGAATATAGAATTAATACAATACTTTATCAGCCAAGTGTTAAAGGCACCCAAGGAATTTGTCTCTGGTGCATAAGCTCTCAGTGCACATGCAAAACAACAAAGTAATAATAATCATAATATCAAAACAATAATAACCATAGTAATTATACCAATAAGAGAAGATAGTGGAACAAGTGAGACGGACAAAAGTAATACAGGGTTAATATACTGTTCAGTAGAGTGATGACACAAGGATAAAAACTTTCTCTGGGTCTCCGTTGTTTTGGCATGCAATGCCCTGTAGCCTTCTTTTCATCCTGAGGGGATGAAAAGAAAATTAATTAGTTAATTTAGATGGGGGAAAAAAAGTTAATTAGTACCAAACTGATTTCCATTAAAGGAAAGAACCTTTTTGAAAGCCCAGATCAAGTCAGCGCTAGCCTCTTTAAAATTATTCCAAAGCTATCCAGTGCTACTAAAAACCAGCCATGAGAAAAAGAGTGTGTGGGTGGGTAGGTGTCAGGGACCCCACCGTTCATCATTTCGTTTAGCGCCAGCCATTTTATCAGCCTTGCTAAAAGATTAGATTTGGTCTCCTTGCATTTGAACAGTGGACTCACCGTGGCCTTTTCGCTGGGCTGACCCAAATTCTTTTGGCTTGAGTTTGCAAAAGCTTGCGAGAGCTTGAGCAGACATAACTCATTTTCACTGGAGGCTTCTGGCATCCTAGGAATTTCAAATGGGTTTTGGCAAGGGCTGAGGGGAGAGGGGGAGGGGAAGATAAAGAAGCCGTGGTTTATACCTGCACACAACAGGAGACAGAAAACAGATCAGAAAACAAGAGAAAGGCTCGTGTCAAATCAAGTTTAGATTTGCTCATTTTTAATATTGTGCATGATACTGTCCCGTGTTTGTCAATTCCTTTTTTAATAATAATTTTATTAAACACTGGAGGTTTTTAAGAAGAGACTGGACAGCCATTTATATAATAACAATAACAACAACAACAACAACAACAACAACAACAATAATAATAATAATAATAAAAGTTGGAAGGGACCTTGGAGGTCATCTAGTCCAACCCCCTGCTCAGGCAGGAAACCCTATACCATTTCAGACAAATGGCTGTCCAGTCTCTTCTTGAAAACTTCCAGTGTTGGAGCATTCACCGCTTCTGTAGGCAGGTTGTTCCACTGGTTAATTGTTCTGTCAGGAAGTTTCTCCTTAGTTCTAGGTTGCTTCTCTCCTTGATTAGTTTCCATCCGTTGCTTCTGATGTAGGGATTCCTGCCTGAGCATGGGGTTGGACTAGAAGACCTCTAAGATTCTATTCTATTCTATTCTATTCTATTCTATTCTATTCTATTCTATTCTATTCTATTCTATTCTATTCCTAATAACTTATTTCTATTCTATTCTATTCTATTCTATTCTATTCTATTCTATTCTATTCTATTCTATTCTATTCTATTCTATTCTATTCCTTTTCTACTCTACTCTACTCTACTCTACTCTACTCTACTCTACTCTACTCTACTCTACTCTACTCTACTCTACTCTACTCTACTCTACTCTATTGTCAAGAATTACCTATAAGAAAAAGCAGGTGACCTGCATGTAGTTTGGACTTCTGCAATTCTGTGCTGAATAATTTTCTTGCTTCCCTCTGGATTTACAAGTTCTACACTTCTACCTAAACATTTTCAGGTCCATTACCAAATGTTCACTGCAGGAAGAATGAGAAGCGGGCTGTCCATCTGCCAAATCATTTTCCCTTAGTGTCTCCTTAAAGACTGTAATCAGGCGTAGAGGCCGTTAAGGCTGGCTGATTGAGAAGTTACGATTCACAGAGAAGCGAGCATCTTTAGGACAGCTGTCTAGCAAAACTGACCAGGCTTTTCCAGGAATCTCCTTTCGTTTGGGAAGCTTCCCTTTTAGGAAACATTTCGCTGCCTTTGAAACCGTAATGTGAAGTATCCGCAGCACTTAGAAAATGAGAACAAGGATTCCATCTGCTGCTTCTGTGGCAATTTGCATGATGCACGAATTAACCTTCAGGATGCAAAGCCAGAGACCAGATGCCACTTTGGCACTTGTGCACCAAACTAAAGTAACCTGAAGGAAAATGAAGAACAGGAGTAGAGTAGAGTAGAGTAGAGTAGAGTAGAGTAGAGTAGGATAGGATAGGATAGGATAGGATAGGATAGAATAGAGAATTATTAGGAATAGAATAAAGAATTATTAGGAATAGAATAGAATAGAATAAGAATTATTGGAAATAGAATAGAATAAGAATTATTAGGAATAGAATAGAATAATTAGAATAGAATACAATAGAATAGAATAGAATACAATAGAATACAATAGAATAGAGAATTATTAGGAGAATAGAGTAAGAATTATTAGGAATAGAATAAAATGAGAATAATTAGGAATAGAATAGAATAGAAAGAATAAGAATTATTGGGAATAGAATAGAATAAGGATTATTAGGAATAGAATGGAATAGAATAGAATAGAGAATTATTAGGAATAGAATAGAGTAAGAATTATTAGGAATAGAATAGAAAGAATAATTAGGAATAGAATAGAATAGAATAGAATAGAATAAGGATTATTGGGAATAGAATAGAATAAAATAGAATAGAATAGAATAGAATAGAATAGAATAAGGATTATTGGGAATAGAATAGAATAGAATAGAATAGAATAGAATAGAATAGAATAGAATAGAATAGAGAATTATTAGGAATAGAATAGAGTAAGAATTATTAGGAATAGAATAGAATGAGAATAATTAGGAATAGAATAGAATAGAGTAGAATAAGAATTATTGGGAATAGAATAGAATAAGGATTATTAGGAATAGACTAGACTAGACTAGAATAGAATAGAGGAGAGGAGAGGAGAGAATACTTTATTGGCCACGTGTGATAGGCCCAGAAGGAATTTGTCTCTGTTCATAAGCTCTTGGTGTTCATGCAAAACATTAAAAATAATCATAATCATAATATCAAAATAATCATAATAATTATATCAATAAGAGAAGACAGTGGAAAAGATAAGCAGGATAATAGTAATACGGCCCTACTACCTGGGTAAATATCCTCAGACATAAGACAATGCCTGGGGGATTTATGTGCCTAGCAGAGTGATGACACAAGGGAATCAACTGTCTCTGTGTCTAGTTGTTTTGTCGTGCAGTGGCCCTGTAACAAGAATACCGAGGGGAGGAGTTGAAAAGGCTTATGTCCAGGTTGTGAGGGGTCTGTAGTTCATATACGTGTAATTAAGTTTGCATATATTAAAAAGAAGGGCTCTTTGATGAGGCGGCAGGTAGTCCTCGACTTACAATCGGTCGCTTAGCAACTGCTCAAAGTTACAACGGACCTCCCCGGGGTTACTTATGACCTGGTCTCAAAGTTCTAATGGCCGACACACCTCTCCTGTAGTCACATGACTGCACGTTGGGCGCTTGGCAAACAACCTCCATTTACGACCTTTTGCAGCCTCCTCCTGTTTTACAACAGTTTCACCAAAATCAGGAAGTTACACCTGGATTTTGGCAGAAGCGGTCCATGGAGAGCCGTTGGTTCGCTTAACACCCTCCACAAAAAATGGTCGTTAAATCGTGTCGGTCACATGGGTGACCCAGTTCACGACTGTCGTGCCATACATGATGGGCGGGCTCCATTGCGGTCGTAAGTCGAGGACTTACCTGTATGTCTTGGGTTCCGTTGCGGTCTTTTACGTTTTGTGCTTCTTACTCCTCTTTGAAATGTAACCTGTGATTCCCTCCAGTCATCTGGAAAACAGCTACGGCTTTCATTTTATTGCCGATTTTATAGCTCCCTGCATCCCTATTTGTATGCGTGGGAATTTTTCCTCTCATCTTTTCTCTGGGGAGTTCCAGTAGCTTGCTGAATTCTGCTTGGTTGCCCTTTCCATCGTAGCAACAAAACTCAACAACAAAGCACTGAGTTTCAGAAAGGGCTCATAACTCATACGTTCCCCTTTCTCTCTTCCACGTTCTGCTCTATGACTTGAGGCCCAAACAGCAAAGAAGCAGATCAAACTAACATCCTTTTGATGTTGCGTGAAAACAAAAGATAATTGACCCAGCGCCCGGGCGTACTTTTTAAGAAGGCTGCAATTCTGGGAAATAAGTATTAATTATTATCCAACAAAGAGACCTCTACCACATTTCAGTACCTAATCAAAACTCTAGAGACTCCCGGAATGGAAACAGGGAAGGGATATTACAGGCAACCTGCTTTCCACATGAATAGGTACAAGGTGTGGTGGTGATTTACCACTTTGCCGTTACCTTTGGTTTCTGTTAAAATATACCTGCACTTTGCTGCTAGAAAAGATATTCAAATAAATGGCTTGAAATAATAACGATGCAAAAATCATCCAATCAAACTCAAGCATCGAATTTGCAGTCAAACTCCTTCCTTCCTTCCTTCCTTCCTTCCTTCCTTCCTTCCTTCCTTCCTTCCTTCCTTCCTTCCTTCCTTCCTTCCTTCCTTCCTTCCTTCCTTCCTTCCTTCCTTCCTTCCTCCCTCCCTCCCTCCCTCCCTCTCTCCCTCCCTGCCGTAGGCATAGCTTAAACTTAAGTCATATATTTTCAGGAACCAAATTCACTTCCCATTCTTTCAGCAAAAGTCCACTCCTGGTGAGCTCTTATCTTTTTACAATTCGGCAGTTTAATTTAAATGAGTGAAAGAATAATTCCATTATGGCTACAGTTAACCTGTTGAGAATCAAAAACTCAAGTCAGCTTATTCCAAAAATGCTGATACTCTCTCACAGCTTTTCACCCGTATTCTTCCTTCTCTTGATTTAGAATATTTTTCAAAGAAACATTTTCCCCCTCCCAAGTTGTTTTATTGGCAACTTTTCGAGGGCCAGGGCATTCATTTAACAATTTATGCATGGCTTCAGGTCTCAATTGCTAGTATAGAGAATAGTTAGTTGCATGTCTGTCTGTCTGTCATCACTTCAATCAACCAACCAACCAACTGACCAGCCCTCCAACCAGCCATATAGTACAATACGTTTTGAAATGTATCTTTTAAAAAGATAATAATAAGGTATTTATAGGTAGCTGAGGGCATTGAAGGGCTATGTTATGTGACCAAACGGTTAGATGCAATGTTTTAATTTCTTTCTCTAATTGTTTTTGGAGAGGCAGTTTGAAGGCTGCTGCTTCTTTTTTTTACTCTGCTGAGTGTATCTGGGCAACTCCAGAGGACAATTCGCAGAATCCCTTTCAATGGATGCATGTCTGGTCCAGGAGTTACATCTTAAAGATCTCTGTGGGATGGGAGGAATACAGACTCCGGGGTTCCTGCTGTTCAGACTGAGATAGATAGATAGATAGATAGATAGATAGATAGATAGATAGATAGATGGATGGATGGATGGATGGATGGATGGATGGATGGATGGATGGATGGATGGATGGATGGATGGATGGATGGATAGACAATTAGATGATAGATGATGGATGGATAGATAGATAGATAGATGTTAGATGATGGATGGATGGATAGGTAGATAGATAGCTAGATGTTAGATGATGGATGGATGGAAGGATAGATAGATAGATAGATTAGATGATGGATGGATGGATGGATAGGTAGATAGATAGATAGATAGATAGATAGATAGATAGATAGATAGATAGATAGATAGATAGATAGATAGATGATAGATAGATAGAGATAGATAGATAGATAGATAGATAGATAGATAAATAGATAAATAGATAAATAGATAAATAGATAAATAGACAGAGAGACAGATGTATGTATGTTAGATGATGGATGGATAGATAGGTGGATGGATGGATGGATGAATGGATGGATGGATAGATGGATAGATAGATGATGGATAGATAGATAGATAGATAGATAGATAGATAGATAGATAGATAGATAGATGATGGATAGATGATGGATAGATGGATAGATAGGTACATGATAGATGATGGATAGGTAGGTAGGTAGGCAGGTAGGTAGGTAGATAGATGATGGATGGATAGATAGCTAGATGATAGATGGATAGATAGATAAGTAAATAGATAGATGATGGATGGATGGATAGATGGATAGATAGATAAATGATGGGTAGGTAGGTAGACAGGCAGACAAGACAGACAGACAGACCACTGAGGCCTGGATTGAACCAGTCGATTGACAAAGAGAAGTGGATAAGGAAAAGCCTGAGTTACAATTAGGTTTCCTCTTGTAAAGGAGATTCTTTTTCCATGACCCGAAGCCACTTTGTGGCGTTTCATAACCTGTTTTTCTCTCCTTCCCTCCACCTCTCCCTGTGTTTCCCACAGGCTTTCTTCTAAAATGAAGATGATTGTGCAAACCAATTTGCTATGGTTCTTTCTTCCCTGACAGATATTTCTTTCAGAGAACTGTGAATTAATTAAAAAAAGGCGAAACCGGAGATTTGTAGGGAACATTAACCGCTCAATTATTATTCATGAAGTCCATGGGTGCCTTTAGAATTGGGGTTCAGAGACAGAGAAAACTTCACATCTTAGAGGTGAGCAACAGAGTGAGACTCACATCTCTGACAGGGCTGCAACAGGCTAGGGGTGCGAGTCTCCTAATCAAGGCTGCAGACCCTTTCTCAAACCACGAGTTGCATATTCAGGTAGTCCCCAACTTACAACAGTTCGTTCAGTGACCATTCAAAGTTACAACGGCGTTGAAAAATGTGACGATCGTTTTTCACATTCGCGACTTTTGCGGCATCCCCGGGATCATGTGATCAAAATTCAGATGCTTCGCCACTGATTCATATCTATGACCATCGCTGTGTCCCAAGATCCCCTTTTGCGACAAGCAAAGTCAGTGGCGGAAGCCAGATTCATTTAGCGACCGTGTGGCTGACTGAACAGCTGCAGTGATTCACTTAACAGCTGTGGCAAGAAGGGTCATAAAATGGGTCATAAAACTCATTTAACAAATGTTTCACCTAGCAACCCCGAGCTGCAGATATTCTCCACTGTTGCCAGCTATTGTGTTTGGTTGTTTAAATACACCGTCCAGAATCTTGTAGATTGAGCACACTGTACACTCTGCAATTCGGTCAATCAATCAAGGTTGGCATTTGAGCAGGCACATAAATCTTCATCGCCCTTTTGTTCTTTACAGAATACAGGTGCTCCACAATTTAGGTCCTGCAACTTGCAAGAACTCTTTCCCACCAAGCATATCTCACAAAGCACATCTTCTACAGTACATCCCCCCCTCTTTATCCTGTGCCACTCCCCTTTGTGGTCCATCCCCTGCCTCACTTTGTGACGGCGACAAGGCCAGAAACTGCCTTTGATCTGGTTCCCAGGCACCTGCCTTTAAAACACTGCCGGGCAGGTAATCCTCAACATTCAACTGTAGTGGAGCTTGCCTATTACCGTCGTATGTTGTGACGGTTGTAAATGCTGCGTTTGTTAAGTGAACCCATTGCTAAGTGGCTGGTTGTAAGTTGAGACTACCTGCAGTTTTTTTTTAATCTGGACCAGACTGAGGCGACTAAGGTTTGATGCTTTAATTAGTGTAGGGAAGGGATTTGATTTTAAAGGTGTCTTTTATATCAAAGACTGATTTGAATCCTAATATTAGAGAAGGATAAAAGCATCATTTATGCTCGTTAATGCAGGTTTAGAAACTTTGTTTGACATTTGATGGATATGTGTTTTAGGCCATAGATAGGGGTCTTCAAACTTGGCCCTTTTATGACTTGTGGACTTCAACTCCCAGAATTCCCCAGCCAGCATGCCTCGTTGAGGAATTCTGGGAGTTGAAGCCCACAAGTCATAAAAGGGCCAAGTTTGAAGACTCCTGCCATAAATCCAATAGTTTCTGCCTTCTTTCTGGTTTTATTTCTCTATTGGTTTTTGTTAAATTCGGTTATTGGGTTTTCTTGGTTTTCTTTTCATATATTTTGCTTTTTTCTCTCTCTCCCTGTTTTGTATTTCTTTCTGTGAAGCAAATAAATAAACACACTTAGAAATATAGCCAAACCTAGATGGTACAGAAGCTTAATAGCTTTCCTGGTTGCAACCCTGGCTAATCGCCATTTCTGCTAATAATTCTGCTTTTAAAGTGTTGTAGTATTTCATCGGAGACATTTGCTGTGTCTTCTGTGGCTGATCTTATTATCTCTTGGGCAACTTGTGTAAAAATCACCCTTGGAGGCCTTTGGTTCAGACATTGCCTAGACTGAAATCTGCTTAGCTTTAATAAAACAGCCAGATTTGAGCGCCCCCCCTCCCCAAGACTATAAAATGATAAGTTTAGCATGATTGCAATGGAGTGATGTTCCACTTTGACCCCACTTTCACAATTTATTGTTCTAGAGCCCGAAGGTAAACTACTAAAGGACTGATCCTGGTTGTAAATTAGGAATTTAGGGTTTTCCTCCCATCTATGAATTTACATGGGTGGGTATATCCCTCAGCTTCACACCCAAGTCAGGATGATATTTTGCCTCTCTCGTAAGCAGATACGTGCCTGGCTGGGGAATTAAAAATAAAGTTTAGAACATTTGGATGAGCACGGGTATAATTAATTAAAAAAAAAAACAATAGCTAAAAAAAGCTCTGATGTAAATTCTGGCAGCACAGGACTTAACATGCCACAATCATTACAAGTGCCATAAATAAAAATTTCCTTGTTCTCCCCCACGGCTTTCTAAATATGGCCTGCAGTCTGTGATCTCCCTTTATTTCATGGAATGACATTCAGCAGGAGATACTGCATTAACCTTTCCAGGAAACACAAAAACTATCCGTTGGCCCTTTGGTATATTCAGAGCCACTCTTCATTCCTCCTGGGCCAGAGTGCTGAAGGATTGATTTTGGCCAGCTGGCCTTTTGTGGCCCTCAAACCTATTTTTAAAAACCAGGAGTATTTAGCATGTTAATCAAGAGGGCATTGGTTTAAAATGCACAATGCCTAGGAACAGAAAATTTAAAAATCCATCCTTCCTTCCCCTCCCCTCCCTCCCCTCTCTTCCTTTCTCCCATCCATCTATCCACCATTTTCCTTCCTTCCTTCCTTCCTTCCTTCCTTCCTTCCTTCCTTCCTTCCTTCCTTCCTTCCTTCCTTCCTTCCTTCCTTCCTTCCTTCCTTCCTTCCTTCCCATCTCCTCTCCTCCCTTTCCTTCTCTCTCTTCCTCTCTCCCATCCACCCATCTTCCTTCCTCCCTCCCTCCCTTCCCTTCTCTTCCTTTCCCTTCCCTCTCTTCCATCCACCCATCTTCCTTCCTTCCTTCCTTCCTTCCTCCCTCCCTCCCTCCCCTTCCCTTTCCTCTCTTCCATCCACCCATCTTCCTTCCTTCCTTCCTTCCTTCCTTCCTTCCTTCCTTCCTTCCTTCCTTCCTTCCTTCTTTCCTTCCTTCCTTCCTTCCTTCCTTCCTTCCTTCCTTCCTTCCTTCCTTCCTTCCTTCCTCTCTGCCAGAGAGAAGCTCTCTCAGGATGGGCTCCAGTACGAGTCCAAAACCTCGGAAGACAAAACCTTTAGTCCCGGTGACCGATTCTGATTGGATCCTGCAACATTATCCTGGGATACATATATTTCATTCCCAAAACCATGTCTTGGAGGGCATTTTGAAAGCGTGTCAAAGTGAGGGCCAATCTTACTTCTGCAAGGATGATGTTCCACAGAGAAGCAGCCATCACAGAGGAGGCCTTTCTTTTTGGTCCCACTAGATCAGGGGTGTCAAACTGCTGGCCCGCAGGCCGGATGCGTCATGCCGCAACCGCGCCCACCCCGTAGCCGGCAATGGAAAAAAAGTCACGATACATCGCAACACATCACGTGACGTTGCGAGTTTGACACCCCTGCACTAGATGGAGCTGCTTAAGGGAGGGGACCTTAACATCCCCTGCCTCCCCACTCTGGTGGGTCAGGTAAATGTAACTGGGAAAAGAGTGGGCCTTCAAATAACTTGGCTCCAGGCCATGTAGGGCAGAGGTCACCAACCTTTCTTGGTTGGCGGACTGGAGGGAAAGAGAGGGGGAAGTATTTTATGCACGCGCGCATGAGGTGGGTGAGCATGCGCGTGATGCAAATGGGGCGGGGCTAGCGCTTGCGTGATACTTGCTAGCCCTGCCCCGTTCTTGTGCACAGTGCCCTGTTTCTGTGCCCCGAGGCACGGTGGCATCCAATTTTTGCGCCCTGAGGTGCGGCATTGGCCCAATTTCGTGCAGCGCAGTGATGCGGCATCCTGTTTTCATGCACCAAGGCGCAGTGGCATCCCGTTTTTGCACCCCTGTTTTTGCACTCTGGCCTGTTTTTGCACTGCGCGGTGTGGCGTCCTATTATTGAGCTCCGCGGCGAAGTGGGGGTGTGCGCGCGCACTGGCCAGCCTGTCCCGTGGCCTGGTAGCCCGCAGCCCACAGCCTACTACCAGGCCGCGGCCCACAGGTTGGGGACCCTTGATGTAGGGCTTTAAAGGCCCCCCCCCCAGGACCTTGAATTGGACTCAGAAGCAAATCGGCAGCCAATATAGTATCTATAAGAGAGGTGATATATCCGCAAATCCAAGCTTGTATAGAACCATGTGGGTCGCTGCCTTTTGAACCAATAGAAGCTTCCCAATACTTTTCAAGGGCAGCCCCATGGAGAGCGCAATAATCAAGACAGGAAGTGATGCGGGCACAAATAATCTTGGAGGAATGGCTATCTACCAGGGCTTACGAATATCAATTGGCCATCAGGAGAATGGCTGCATGGATTTCTTTCTAGAGCTGGTCTGGAAATGTTCTTTGTAATGTTCCAATTCACTTAAGACCCCTTTTCCAGATCTGAATCTCTCTCCTCCTTGTTTTCTTCTCCTCTCCCCCTTAATCCACCTAGGTGGTCTTCTTTGAGCTTTAAGAATAATTGAAGCCTGCTGAGTACAGTAAAGCAGACACTCTAATTGACTGGGAAATGTTTTCCTTTGCCTCCAGCTTGCCACGGATCCTGTGCTACGTGCCGGGGTCCCACGGCAAACAACTGTTCCACCTGCCGAGACCCGTCTCTTGTGTTACTGGAAGGCACGTGCGTGGCTAATTGTGGACAGCGGTTCTACGTTATGGATGGAGTTTGCAGAGGTAAGAGCCACCCCCATTGTGTGCAAAGTCTTTATTTCACCTATAAGCAAAGACAGCTGTTGAGATCCATGCAGCTGTTTACCCCATATCAGGGCGGGAGGGTGATAATCTTGGCTGTCTCTGTGTGTGTGTGTGTGTGTGTGTGTGTGTGTGTGTGTGTGTGTGTGTAAGCTTTCCCCCTCCCTCCATTGCTGTTGAGAGTACAAGTAGTCCTCGACTTACGACCACAACGGAGCCCCAAATTTCTGTTGCTAAGTGAGACATTTGCTAAGTGAGTTTTGTGCTCCATTTTACGACCTTTTGTGCCTCAGTGGTTAAGTGAATCGCGGCAGTTGATAAGTTAGCAGCCCGGTTGTGAAGTGAACCTGGCTTCACCGCTGACTTTGCTTGTCAGATGGTCACAAAAAGGGATCCCGTGACTCCGGGACACATAGCAACGGTCATAAAATATGTGTCAGTTACCAAGCATCTGAATTTTGATCACAGGACCACAGTGATGCTGCAAAGGTCGTGAAAAATGGTCCTAAGTTGCTTTTTTCAGTGCCGTTGTAACTTTGAACGATCACTAAATGAACGGTTGTAAGTCGAGGACTGCCTGTATGTGTGTATGTGAGTGTCTGTGGAAGAGGGAAAGCAGCAAACACACAAAATACACGAAACCACCCTTTTTTGAAGAGTTTTTCATGGTGCCTCCGATCTCTTCACAGCAGACTCGCCCACTTCTCCGTTGCCTCAGGTGAGGCATTCCTTTAACTTCATAGTCACTCTTCTGAGGGAAAACTTTGTTTAACCAGACAGCAAACATAATAATATCTGGAGTTAAGGGTGGATTTATTAGCAGAAGAGGGCCACACCTGCTAGCATAAATATTTGGTGTTGAACACCACTCCTTTTCAAGCCCTCTTGGGGAATTTTAATAGAGGCAGAACCATTGGGGAGTCACCCTCATACAGCATCAATGAAAGGATAAATGATTTTTTTTCACCCCGGGCATTCTAGCAGCGCCCAGTACAGGTAGTCCTCAAACTTATGACCACAATTGACACCCCAAATTTCCGTTACTAAGCAAGACAGTTATTGAGTTTTCTTGGTACGGTTGTTAAGTGAATCACGGCAGTGGCTAAGTCAGTTACATGGTTGTTAAGTGAATCTGGCTTCCCCACTGATTTTGCTAATCGGGAAGTTGCAGTAGGTGATCACATGACCCCAGGACACAGCAACCGTCATAAATGTGAGCCAGTTGCCAAGGGATGCTGGAACAGTCTTAACTGTGAAAAACGGTCCTAAGTCACTTTTTTCCATGCCGTTGTAACTTCCGATGGCCACTAAACAAATGGTTGTAATTCGAGGACTATCTGTAATGGAAAATGTAGACTTTATCCAAAGTCCTTTTGTACTTGACTTTTACTTATTGGTAACCTAATTGGAGTCTCCTCTTTAACAGCTTGCCATGAAGGTTGTGAAATATGCTATCCGGACCGGCTGAGATGTTTGTCCTGTGCTTCAGACCGTGTTCTGCTTGAGGGCAACTGCATGTCAGAATGTCCCCCTGGCTACTACGCAGATGGCTCTCACAAATGCAGAGGTAAGAGTCTTGAGATTTCGTTGTAAGTAGTTTGGAGCACTAAACTTTTTGTCCTCCAGTTATTGCCCAATTTCAGATCCTAGTAGTTCCAGCTTGTAGTAGTAGTAGTAGTAGTAGTAGTAGTAGTAGTAGTAGTAGTAGTAGTA
>NW_015390570.1:71372-76426 GCF_001527695.2 Protobothrops mucrosquamatus | reverse complement strand
AATCCTTGCATAGGAGCAGAAACAGCAATGCAGTATCTCCGGACTACGAACATTTCTCTTCCCATTCACTAAATTCTCTACCTGTCTTGATGTGATTTGTTGATATTCCTTTAGTTTTTGAAAAAAATGAAAAGGGGCTCTAGGAGCATTTTAATGTCAGCAATATCTGTCAATCTTAAGCAGTGGGATTTAGTTTTATTGCACGGATATAATTAGTACCCAGGCACATTTCATTGATTATATGTCACTCCCTTATGTACAACCAGAAATACAGGAATCTCTGAGGAATAATTACAAGTAAGAATTATATGTGTGGTGTCTTCTTGCTTTCTCTAACAGAGTAACAGTTTGAAGGCACAAGGAAAAATTTGGCAATGCAGAGATTATTTGCATTTTTTGTATTGTGTGTATATTATTTGTTTTTAATATGCTGTGAACCGCCCTGAGTCCTATGGGAGAAGGGCGGTATACAAATTAAATTATCTATCTATCTATCTATCTATCTATCTATCTATCTATCTATCTATCTATCTATCTATCTATCTATCTATCTATCTATCTATCTATCTAATGTTGGATTGAAACTGGGGGAAAAAAAGGTGTTAACCTCCATTCAATTTAAAAGCGTATCAACGTGACTTTGGACCAGTCAGTCTCTATCAGCCTCACCTACCTTGCAAGGTTGTTGTAAGTAAATTCAAAGGGACAAAACCTTTTTTTAAGAAGAAATATTAAAATGAACAGGAGAGTTGGAGATACTACAGGAATAAGAGGAGTATTATGCAGTCCTAAAAATAATGTTTTTTCCAAAATCCCCCCTTCTCTTTTTCCTATAGGATGGTTTTTTTTAAATCAGTAAGAGAATTCAAGATCTGAATAATGGATGCTGCTAATAAACTTTAGATGAGCAGCTTCCCTCCTTTTCCCTTTATTTCTCCCTTTTTTTCTTTTTGATGCTGAAATCCAGATGTTGTTCTGAAACAAATAGTCAATTCAGCATGTAAATTGATGTAATGCTAGATAAAGGGCTTAATATGGTTAAAATAAATGCTGTCCCTGGAAATGAGGGATTTTTTTAGGCTTAACAAGGCCTTGGGAAAAGATGAAGTCAGGGGGCTAATTAATTCCAATGGATTGTACATCCAAATAAACAGGCATTGTCTAAATAAAATCTATTGAGCAGGAATGTTGAATCAAAATGCAATGGAATCAAGGGATAATTTTTAAGATATGATCTAAACATTGTTAGTTTTTAATAAGACTCTGCAAAAACTGTTCAACCTGTATTATAGCCATATCTTCAGTCTGAAAAGAGATTGGCTTGCTTGGCCTTAATGTGGATTATTGCCCAATCTGACTTATCTAAATTTTGAAGTACAATTCATAAAATAGCCATCTATGAGCTTCCAGTATTCAGCATCACTTTGATTTGAGTAAAGGCCTATCAGTCACTGAATCCAACATTTAAATGATTTTGGGTACATGTTTATAGTTCCCAATGTATATATTTACATTGTCAATATGCTAACATTTGTAAACTGCTCAGAGAGTGCTGTAAAGCACTATGGAATGCTATATCGCTATTAGAGATACAGCTCAACGGAGGGTTTTAAATATGTCTCAGGGCAAATTAAACTTCAGGTGAGTTTAAAAAATCATCCCACATTGTCCCATTTCATTCTTGATGTGGGATTTATGAAAAGTCATAGCACAGTCCTATTTTTAGATATCTTTTATATTAAGAATGGAAAAAGTGATGAAAGCACCCATTCCATATTATTTCTGTGCATTAGTTACAGACATGTGCTTCTTTTAATCTTGGTTGAGCAAGCCTTCAATTTTTCTGAAAATAAAAAGAAGCCTTCTATATTTTAACAGACCTTCAGCCTGGATATTATTCTTTCTTTGATCCTGGTCACCTGTTAGACTTGATGGTAGCTTTCCTGATCTGAAACAAGCTTTCTAGCTAGAGTCGACTCTCTCGCATTCAGGAAAGAGTTGAGCCTCTTTTTTTTTCTTTGTATAATAATTTCTGAATGTTGAGAAGCTTCAAACAGATTTTTTGTTTTGAATGATTTCATTTTTCGTCTCATTCGGCCTGCCCCGTATTAAATTTTAATTGAGGTTAAGGTCACTTGAGTTTTGTTTATAACTTTGTAGTGATTCTGTGGAAGTATCTGCCCTATTCAAGGGGCCTAGCTGCTTTAGTATTATGCTGCTTTTGACATACATATTCACAGTACACCCAACCCCTGTACTTTTTACTAAGTTTATAATCAAGAGATGTCTGCATTCCATTGACTCTCTCCACCAATGGTGTGTCTTCTTTGTTCTTCTTTAAAGCTATGCTTACCTACTTCCCCATCTTAGCACAAACTTCCAGCATTGATATGTAACCATTATACACAGTGTTCTATCCATATGATGATGAGGTCTCCATCTGTAATTAATCTTTTTCTTTACCCTTTATTATTTTTTTTTTTGCCTGGCCGTCATTCTCTGATTACAGCCTCTTTTTCACTCAGTTTGGCTAACAAGAACAATGTTTTCATTCCCATTTCATAAGTTTCATTTTTGCAGGTTCGTCTAATTCCAAAATGTTCCCTGGTGCATATTAAATCTCAGTCAATTTCCACCCTAGATTGCCACATCACTGAAGCTTTGGGGTCTCTCAGCTTCACAGCTCTGCCTGTCTAGCTGACCCTACATACAGTACAGAGCAACTAGCGTTTCATTTTAACTTCCCCACCTATTTACATAAGTTGGACTTCCAAGATTAAAGATTCCATTTTCCCCACTAATAAGAATTCTCTCACAGCAATATCTGCTAGGCTAAGTTTCCATTGTCATAGCCGCACCCAGAAGACTCCAGAGTATGAAGTATATGAACTTCACATTCTTTACTGCTTGTTTTCTTCATGATCAATCATAGAGTGTTGCAACATCTAACGGGCTCAATTTATTCCTTCATTAAATAATAGTGAAGATGCCATTTGTCTTCAGATGCACCTTTCAATATAGAAATTGAATAGGATATTTGAATGACTCACCATTGAATGAGTCATACAGCTATGTCATAAGCTGGAACTTTTGACAGCTGAAACATCTTATCAAAACCCATTTGGCGAGCAGTTGACACTCTTGAAATAGGGAAACAGAATGCAGAACAAATGAATGCATCTCTGGAATATAAAGGTGACCAGGATGTTGGAGCAGATTGGCTCTTCACGGCCTTTGTCAAGTCC
This sequence comes from Protobothrops mucrosquamatus, assembly GCF_001527695.2. NCBI lineage: Eukaryota > Metazoa > Chordata > Lepidosauria > Squamata > Viperidae > Protobothrops > Protobothrops mucrosquamatus. Next base: position 73,181 of record NW_015390570.1, on the reverse strand, counting down.
CTAATCCCAAGCAGCTCCTGCTTTTCAGAAGAACTATGGGAGATGAAGCAATTATAAAGATACTTAGAGTAATAATTGCATAAAAACAAAAGTGAATGTGAGCAAGGACTGATGTGACATTTGAACCTAGCCATTGGTGATAACAGCATCAAACATAGGTTCTCTGCATTTATGGCGAACTCTGTTCAAAGTGACTTTGTTTAGGTTGGGAACGGTGTGCACTATTTTATAGTGGACTAGCTGTACCCGGCCACGCGTTGCTGTGGCTCAGTCTCAATGCGCCATTGTGCATTCATCCCAAACAATAAGTTTGCATTTCTGCAATACTTTTCTCATGCCGGATGCTTTGGAAATGTTGCACGTGGGAGTTTCAATGAATTGCATGTTCAATGGCAATTTCAAAGTGTCCAACAGATGGCACTGTTTTTCAAAAAAAGCATGTTTTTACCTGTCACAGGTGTGACATCTATATAATATAGGTATATAAAAACACACGCGTATTCGAATGCAACGTTGTGTCAAAATTTCAAAGCAATCAGTGAAAAACTTTCGGAGATTTAAGATTTTGAACAAACAAACATTTACATTTTTATTTATATAGATTCAATTTTTCTTGAGTGGAAAGTTCCAGTTGTTAAGGAGAGATACCCTCTCCCTCTAATTTGGGGTAAAGTGTCATTAATATGTACAATATGCAGACAATGTTTGTGCAATACCACTCTAGACTGAAATGGAGATACCACAGGTTCTTGAATTGCTTTCTGGAAGCTGTAAAGCATTAGATGGAAAGAAAGAAACTCAGATTAAATACTATCAAAATGCTATTTCTTAGTAAGTAACTAGGAATATCAGCCCCACTAGTGACTCCTGACAGTATCATGCTTTTCCTAAAGGAGCTGACCCATGACTTGGGGTCCTCCCAGACTCAGCTCTTGCTGCAACAACATGTGGAATCTGTAATCAAGAGCGACTTTATTCTGCTGTGGCTGGCTTACCAATTATGGCTCCACTTATACCAGGATGTTATTGCACCAGAACATCATACTTTGATCACCTGATGACTGAGCTATAGTATTAAACTCAAAAAAATGGAACTGCTTCTGAACACGATTTAGAATAGCCAATATTTCAGAATTAGCGATGTTATAGGGTGGTAGATAGCATAGCAAAATATTTTCAAAATTCTGCAGCACTGCACAAGTTTGTAAAAGCTTTCAGCCAAAATGCATGTTTCACTCCCAAAGGACTTCCTAAAAAGACAAACAGTAACATCAAATAGATCTCTAGCATTCATCTTTCTCCAATTAAAAATCCACCCCAAAAAATATGTCAAAGAAAAAGAAATACATTCCTCAGAGTTCCGTGCATGTAGCACTGCATTTTTAAAAAGAATATACTTCTGGGGAAATTCCCTTTTAAAATTATCATAGATTTTTTATGTATCTGAAAATAAAAGTAGGGTTTATTTGTACAAAAAGGGATCTTGATGATTTATATTAACATTTATATAAGATTAAGAAGAAGCATACAAGCTTGCTAATGTTGTAAGATGTAGTATAAAAAATGTGAATATAATCTTCAAAAAAACTATTTTTAAACCAGATACACAGAAACTATTTTTTATGGAAATCTACTGTCCTGTAGATGTAGATAATAAAGTCTATGGCTTGTTCTACCATCTCTATATTTTACGCTCATATTCATAGGATCAGCAACCTTGCTGCTTATCAAACATGTTCTTCCTTACAATGTATTCCAGTTTTTAGAACTTATCAAGACATCAAAAATTGAGGACAATATGTACCTGGG
>NW_015390570.1:50312-70542 GCF_001527695.2 Protobothrops mucrosquamatus | reverse complement strand
TTTAAATAACTTCTCTCTCCCAATCAAGTTTTCATATTTTAGTTCCGCCCAATAACAAACTATCTTACTGAAAATCTCTCTTAAGTACAACTACAAAGCCAAAGCATTAAAAAGTTGGCCATCCCTGATCTCATAGTCTGTTCTTTCTCCTGTGGTGTTTTACTTTTCAAAAGCTCTGGAAGAGCATTAACAGCTGCTGGTCTGTTGAGTCTTCAATCTGGGTGAGCAGTTTCGATTAACGAGCAGCTGTGACTTGGCATGCCAAGGGTGAATACATCTTTTACTCCCACTATATTATCTCATTTATGGGCATTGTGTTGGCCCAGGTATCCCACTGAATGTTTCTGAGTGGAGAGATGAAGTCAAAACATCAAACTCAAATACGTTCAGAACTCATAAACACATAGAATTTGATGAGACTGGAAACCATTCGTCTGTTCTTTGTTCTATCCACCCAAATGCTTGTCCTTGGAACCTTGAGTCATCCATTGCTCTTCTGTAGCTATTTATATATCCTACTATTTGTAGACTTTGGCTTGAAATAGGTTCAACACATGAGTCATTTACTTCTGACTTGAAAGTCCAGTGTTCCAAGAAAATATGATGTGAGCATTAGACCCGAGATAAAACAATCCAATTAAGCCAGTGCTGTGTGAAGGATAAAGTTTGGCCAAATTGTGCAAGAGTTGGCTGGTTACTGCTTGCAATACTGTATAACACTTCAGTTTCCATATACCAGATCATCCTACCAGTACAACTGATTTAGCAGCTGGTTAGTTTGGATGCATTTTTCTTTATTGCTTTTTTTAAAAAACAAAACAAAAACAAAATTAAATTAATTAATGGCTAAATTAATTTGTTTTAATTTTTGCAATTAGTTTTTTTTAATGCTGCATGTTTGTGTATTTTATCATTTTAAGCTGCTCAATGTCACCTTGAACTGAGAGACAGGCAGCAAACTAATCTGAGAAATGAATAAATAAATTTGAAAGGTTCTAATAAAGGACAATATTTGTAGCTCAGTGTTGAAATTGGGCGTCCTTGGTGCTCTCTCAGCTTGATGTTCTTGCAGATGTTTCGCTACCCAAAGTAGGTAACATCATCAGTGCTAGTAAGGGGTTTGCTCAAAAGGTTCTCCCAAGAACCCACCCCCATAGGCTCAGTGAGCCACCCCATACCAAAGGATGTGCTCTAACCTTTGGAGCACTATGTGTTGTCATAGCAGTAAAATTAGTTCAGCATGTAACTTCCTATTTATTACAGGTAGTCCTCATTTAGCAATTGTCTCAGTAGGAAACTGTTTGCAATTACAATAGTGATTAAAAAGTAACTTTGCAACCAAGGCCCACATTTATGACCTTTGCAGCAGCTCTTTCAGTCAGGTGTTTGCCATTACAATCAGTTCACTCAAGTTGCCCTCTGCTTGAACTGGGGTTTTTTCCCTCCCTTCCTTACATAGCAAAGAGATGCCTGAATAAAATACTGTTCTCAGCAGTCCAGCCCAACATTTATATAAGATTAAGAAGAAGCATACAAGCTGAATGTGGATTACAAAATTTTTGCAAAAATCTTGGCTAATAGATTGATGCAGATACTGCAACATTATATACATGATGATCAAACTGGTTTCATATCTGGGAGGTACATGAAGAATAATATTAGGCAAATTGTAAATTTATTGGAATATTTGGACAAGAATAATCAAATACCTTCGGCCTTTATTTTTCTTGATGCAGANAATCCTTGCATAGGAGCAGAAACAGCAATGCAGTATCTCCGGACTACGAACATTTCTCTTCCCATTCACTAAATTCTCTACCTGTCTTGATGTGATTTGTTGATATTCCTTTAGTTTTTGAAAAAAATGAAAAGGGGCTCTAGGAGCATTTTAATGTCAGCAATATCTGTCAATCTTAAGCAGTGGGATTTAGTTTTATGGCACGGATATAATTAGTACCCAGGCACATTTCATTGATTATATGTCACTCCCTTATGTACAACCAGAAATACAGGAATCTCTGAGGAATAATTACAAGTAAGAATTATATGTGTGGTGTCTTCTTGCTTTCTCTAACAGAGTAACAGTTTGAAGGCACAAGGAAAAATTTGGCAATGCAGAGATTATAATGTTGGATTGAAACTGGGGGAAAAAAAAGGTGTTAACCTCCATTCAATTTAAAAGCGTATCAACGTGACTTTGGACCAGTCAGTCTCTATCAGCCTCACCTACCTTGCAAGGTTGTTGTAAGTAAATTCAAAGGGACAAAACCTTTTTTAAGAAGAAATATTAAAATGAACAGGAGAGTTGGAGATACTACAGGAATAAGAGGAGTATTATGCAGTCCTAAAAATAATGTTTTTTCCAAAATCCCCCCTTCTCTTTTTCCTATAGGATGGTTTTTTTTAAATCAGTAAGAGAATTCAAGGTCTGAATAATGGATGCTGCTAATAAACTTTAGATGAGCAGCTTCCCTCCTTTTCCCTTTATTTCTCCCTTTTTTTCTTTTTGATGCTGAAATCCAGATGTTGTTCTGAAACAAATAGTCAATTCAGCATGTAAATTGATGTAATGTTAGATAAAGGGCTTAATATGGTTAAAATAAATGCTGTCCCTGGAAATGAGGGATTTTTTTAGGCTTAACAAGGCCTTGGGAAAAGATGAAGTCAGAGGGCTAATTAATTCCAATGGATTGTACATCCAAATAAACAGGCATTGTCTAAATAAAATCTATTGAGCAAGAATGTTGAATCAAAATGCAATGGAATCAAGGGATAATTTTTAAGATATGATCTAAACATTGTTAGTTTTTAATAAGACTCTGCAAAAACTGTTCAACCTGTATTATAGCCATATCTTCAGTCTGAAAAGAGATTGGCTTGCTTGGCCTTAATGTGGATTATTGCCCAATCTGACTCATCTAAATTTTGAAGTACAATTCATAAAATAGCCATCTATGAGTTTCCAGTATTCAGCATCACTTTGATTTGAGTAAAGGCCTATCAGTCACTGAATCCAACATTTAAATGATTTTGGGTACATGTTTATAGTTCCCAATGTATATATTTACATTGTCAATATGCTAACATTTGTAAACTGCTCAGAGTGCTGTAAAGCACTATGGAGTGCTATATCGCTATTAGAGATACAGCTCAACGGAGGGTTTTAAATATGTCTCAGGGCAAATTAAACTTCAGGTGAGTTAAAAAAATCATCCCACATTGTCCCATTTCATTCTTGATGTGGGATTTATGAAAAATCATAGCACAGTCCTATTTTTAGATATCTTTTATATTAAGCATAGAAAAAGTGATGAAAGCACCCATTCCATATTATTTCCGTGCATTAGTTACAGGCATGTGCTTCTTTTAATCTTGGTTGAGCAAGCCTTCAATTTTTCTGAAAATAAAAAGAAGCCTTCTATATTTTAACAGACCTTCAGCCTGGATATTATTCTTTCTTTGATCCTGGTCACCTGTTAGACTTGATGGTAGCTTTCCTGATCTGAAACAAGCTTTCTAGCTAGAGTCGACTCTCTCGCATTCAGGAAAGAGTTGAGCCTCTTTTTTTTTCTTTTTATAATAATTTCTGAATGTTGAGAAGTTTCAAACAGATTTTTTGTTTTGAATGATTTCATTTTTCGTCTCATTCAGCCTGCCCTGTATTAAATTTTAATTGAGGTTAAGGTCACTTGAGTTTTGTTTATAACTTTGCAGTGATTCTGTGGAAGTATCTGCCCTATTCAAGGGGCCTAGTTGCTTTAGTATTATGCTGCTTTTGACATACATATTCACAGTACACCCAACCCCTGTACTTTCTACTAAGTTTATAATCAAGAGATGTCTGCATTCCATTGATTCTCTCCACCAATGGTGTGTCTTCTTTGTTCTTCTTTAAAGCTATGCTTACCTACTTCCCCATCTTAGCACAAACTTCCAGCATTGATAATAATAATGATAATGGTGATAAAGTTGGAAGGGACCTTGGAGGTCATCTAGTCCAACCCCCTGCTCAGGCAGGAAACCCTATACCATTTCGGACAAATGGCTGTCCAGTTTTTTCTTACAAACTTCCAGTGTTGGCGCATTCACCGCTTCTGGAGGCAGGTTGTTCCACTGGTTAATTGTTCTGTCAGGAAGTTTCTCCTTAGTTCTAGGTTGCTTCTCTCTTTGGTTAGCTTCCACCCATTGCTCCTTGTCCTGCCTTCAGGCGCTTTGGAAAATAGCTTGACTCCCTCTTCTTTGTGGCAGCCCCTGAGATATTGGAACACTGCTATCATGTCCCCCCTCGTCCTTCTCTTTGTTAAACTAGACATACCCGTTCCTTATATGTTTTAGCCTCCAGTCCCCTAATCATCTTTGTTGCTCTTCTCTGTACTCTTTCTAGAGTCTCAACATCTTTTTTACATCGTGGTGACCAAAACTGGATGCAGTATTCCAAGTGTGGCCTTACCAAGGCATTGTAAAGTGGCATTAATACTTCACGTGATCTTGATTCTATCCCTCTGTTAATGCAGCCTAGCACTGTGTTGGCTTTTTTGGCAGCTGCAGCACACTGCTGGCTCATATTTAAATGATTGTCCACTAGGACTCCAAGATCCCTCTCACAGTTACTACTATTGAGCAAGGTACCCCCTATACTATACCGGTACATTTGGTTTTTCTTGCCTAAATGTAGAATCTTACTTTTTTCACCATTGAATTTCATTTTGTTAGATAGCACCCAGTGTTCAAGTCTGTCCAGATCCTCCTGTATCCTAAGCCTGTCTTAACCATTAAGCCTGTAACCATTATACACAGTGTTCTATCCATATGGTGATGAGGTCTCCATCTGTAATTAATCTTTCTCTTTACCTTTTATTTATTTTTTTTGCCTGGCCGTCATTCTCTAATTACAGCCTCTTTTTCACTCAGTTTGGCTAACAAGAACAATGTTTTCATTCCCGTTTCATAAGTTTCATTTTTGCAGGTTCGTCTAATTTCAAAATGTTCCCTGGTGCATATTAAATCTCAGTCAATTTCCACCCTAGATTGCCACATCACTGAAGCATTCAGGTCTCTCAGCGTCACAGCTCTGCCTGTCTAGCTGACCCTACATACAGTACAGAGCAACTAGCATTTCCTTTTAACTTTAAAATAAAATGCCCCCGCCCTCTGGAACGAACTACCCCCCGAGATCCGGATGATTCTGGATCTCCTTACTTTCCGCCGCGCCCTCAAGACATGGCTTTTCCAGCAAGCGGGCCTGGCCTAGGGAGGATTTTAAATCGGATTTATTTTTAAGAAAATTTTAAACAGCACAACTTTAAAATATTTGGTTTTAATTGGTTTTATTTGGCGGGGAGTGTAAATATGTTTCTGTTTTTAAATATGTTGTGAGCCGCCCTGAGTCCCGTTGGGAGAAGGGCGGGATATAAATCAAAATAAATAAATAAATAAATAAATAAATAAACTTCCCCACCTATTTACATAAGTTGGACTTCCAAGATTAAAGATTCCATTTTCCCCACTAATAAGAATTCTCTCACAGCAATATCTGCTAGGCTAAGTTTCCATTGTCATAGCCGCACCCAGAAGACTCCAGAGTATGAAGTATATGAACTTCACATTCTTTACTGCTTGTTTTCTTCATGATCAATCATAGAGTGTTGCAACATCTAACGGGCTCAATTTATTCCTTCATTAAATAATAGTGAAGATGCCATTTGTCTTCAGATGCACCTTTCAATATAGAAATTGAATAGGATATTTCAATGACTCACCATTGAATGAGTCATACAGCTATGTCATAAGCTGGAACTTTTGACAGCTGAAACATCTTATCAAAACCCATTTGGTGAGCAGTTGACACTCTTGAAATAGGGAAACAGAATGCAGAACAAATGAATGCATCTCTGGAATATAAAGGTGACCAGGATGTTGGAGCAGATTGGCTCTTCACGGCCTTTGTCAAGTCCCTAATCTCAAGCAGCTCCTGCTTTTCAGAAGAACTATGGGAGATGAAGCAATTATAAAGATACTTAGAGTAATAATTGCATAAAAACAAAAGTGAATGTGAGCAAGGACTGATGTGACATTTGAACCTAGCCATTGGTGATAACAGCATCAAACATAGGTTCTCTGCATTTATGGCGAACTCCGTTCAAAGTGACTTTGTTTAGGTTGGGAACGGTGTGCACTATTTTATAGTGGACTAGCTGTACCCGGCCACGCGTTGCTGTGGCTCAGTCTCAATGCGCCATTGTGCATTCATCCCAAACAATAAGTTTGCATTTCTGCAATACTTTTCTCATGCCGGATGCTTTGGAAATGTTGCACGTGGGAGTTTCAATGAATTGCATGTTCAATGGCAATTTCAAAGTGTCCAACAGATGGCGCTGTTTTTCAAAAAAAGCATGTTTTTACCTGTCACAGGTGTGACATCTATATAATATAGGTATATAAAAACACGCACGTATTCGAATGCAACGTTGTGTCAAATTTTCACAGCAATCAGTGAAGAACTTTCGGAGATTTAAGATTTTGAACAAATGAACATTTACATTTTTATTTATATAGATTCAATTTTTCTTGAGTGGAAAGTTCCAGTTGTTAAGGAGAGATACCCTCTCCCTCTAATTTGGGGTAAAGTGTCATTAATATGTACAATATGCAGACAATATTTGTGCAATACCACTCTAGACCAGTGGTTCTCAACCTATGGGTCGCGACCCCATTTGGGGTCGATCGACCATTTCACGGGGGTTGCCAAGCAAGGCTGTCCGCCATTTTTTCCCCTTTTCCGGCGGGTGCCTTACCTCCCTTGAGCTGGGCCAGCTGGTGGTCGGCCTGCTCCGTCTCTGCCGCTTGCCAGCTACGCCTCGGCCGGCGCAGGGGGCGGAACCACGCATGCATGGCGCTCCCGGGCAGGGAAAGTCCTCGACTTATGACCGGTTGGGTAGTCCTCGACTTACGACCGGTTTAGTCCTTGACTTACGACCGGTTTAGTCCTTGACTTACGACCGGTTGGGGGTCGCGGCATTAAAAAGGTTGAGAACCACTGCTCTAGACTGAAATGGAGATACCACAGGTTCTTGAATTGCTTTCTGGAAGCTGTAAAGCATTAGATGGAAAGAAAGAAGCTCAGATTAAATGCTATCAAAATAGTACTGCTATTTCTTAGTAAGTAACTAGGAATATCAGCCCCACTAGTGATTCCAGATAGTATCATGCTTTTCCTGAAGGAGCTGACCCATGACTTGGGGTCCTCCCAGACTCAGCTCTTGCTGCAACAACATGTGGAATCTGTAATCAAGAGCGACTTCATTCTGCTGTGGCTGGCTTACCAATTATGGCTCCACTTATACCAGGATGTTCTTGCACCAGAACATCATACTTCGATCACCTGATGACTGAGCTATAGTATTAAACTCAAAAAAAAAATGGAACTGCTTCTGAACACGATTTAGAATAGCCAATATTTCAGAATTAGCGACGTTATAGGGTGGTAGATAGCATAGCAAAATATTTTCAAAATTCTGCAGCACTGCACAAGTTTGTAAAAGCTTTCAGCCAAAATGCACGTTTCACTCCCAAAGGACTTCCTAAAAAGACAAACAGTAACATCAAATAGATCTCTAGCATTCATCTTTCTCCAATTAAAAACCCACCCAAAAAAATATGTCAAAGAAAAAGAAATACATTCCTCAGAGTTCCGTGCATGTAGCACTGCATTTTTAAAAAGAATATACTTCTGGGGAAATTCCCTTTTAAAATTATCATAGATTTTTTATGTATCTGAAAATAAAAGCAGGGTTTATTTGTACAAAAAGGGATCTTGATGATTTATATTAACATTTATATAAGATTAAGAAGAAGCATACAAGCTTGCTAATGTTGTAAGATGTAGTATAAAAAATGTGAATATAATCTTCAAAAAAACTATTTTTAAACCAGATACACAGAAACTATTTTTTATGGAAATCTACTGTCCTGTAGATGTAGATAATAAAGTCTATGGCTTGTTCTACCACCTCTATATTTTACGCTCATATTCATAGGATCAGCAACCTTGCTACTTATCAAACATGTTCTTCCTTACAATGTATTCCAGTTTTTAGAACTTATCAAGACATCAAAAATTGAGGACAATCTGTACCTGGGAGACAGCCAAATTAGTACACAACAATAGAATGAGAATTTGATATTTGATTGCCAGCAATGGGTTGATGATTTGTGCCATGTTCAACCTGAGAACTAAACTATTTCATAGGGGAGACAAGAAAAAGTGCTTTTAAGCAATTCAGTCTAATATTTTAGAGTTGTTTGAATTTCCAGGACTATTTTTTTATATCATAATGTCATCATCCTTGCAACTTTGTCTCTCCCTCTCTCTCTGTGAGGGTCTGTGGAAAAGAGAGAGAGAGAGAATTACAAAGAATGTTTGGACTTTTAGAAATATTTTAAATAACTTCTCTCTCTGTCAAGTTTTCATATTTTAGTTCCGCCCAATAACAAACTATCTTACTGAAAATCTCTCTTAAGTACAACTACAAAGCCAAAGCATTAAAAAGTTGGCCATCCCTGATCTCATAGTCTGTTCGTTCTCCTGTGGTGTTTTACTTTTCAAAAGCTCTGGAAGAGCATTAACAGCTGCTGGTCTGTTGAGTCTTCAATCTGGGTGAGCAGTTTCGATTAACGAGCAGCTGTGACTTGGCATGCCAAGGGTGAATACATCTTTTACTCCCACTATATTATCTCATTTATGGGCATTGTGTTGGCCCAGGTATCCCACTGAATGTTTCTGAGTGGAGAGATGAAGTCAAAACATCAAACTCAAATACGTTCAGAACTCATAAACACATAGAATTTGATGAGACTGGAAACCATTCATCTGTTCTTTGTTCTATCCACCCAAATGCTTGTCCTTGGAACCTTGAGTCATCCATTGCTCTTCTGTAGCTATTTATATATCCTACTATTTGTAGACTTTGGCTTGAAATAGGTTCAACACATGAGTCATTTACTTCTGACTTGAAAGTCCAGTGTTCCAAGAAAATATGATGTGAGCATTAGACCCGAGATAAAACAATCCAATTAAGCCAGTGCTGTGTGAAGGATAAAGTTTGGCCAAATTGTGCAAGAGTTGGCTGGTTACTGCTTGCAATACTGTATAACACTTCAGTTTCCATATACCAGATCATCCTACCAGTACAACTGATTTACCAGCTGGTTAGTTTGGATGCATTTTTCTTTATTGCTTTTTTTAAAAAACAAAACAAAAACAAAATTAAATTAATTAATGGCTAAATTAATTTGTTTTAATTTTTGCAATTAGTTTTTTTTAATGCTGCATGTTTGTGTATTTTATCATTTTAAGCTGCTCAATGTCACCTTGAACTGAGAGACAGGCAGCAAACTAATCTGAGAAATGAATAAATAAATTTGAAAGGTTCTAATAAAGGACAATATTTGTAGCTCAGTGTTGAAATTGGGCGTCCTTGGTGCTCTCTCAGCTTGATGTTCTTGCAGATGTTTCGCTACCCAAAGTAGGTAACATCATCAGTGCTAGTAAGCGGTTTGCTCAAAAGGTTCTCCCAAGAGCCCACCCCCATAGGCTCAGTGAGCCACCCCATACCAAAGGATGTGCTCTAACCTTTGGAGCACTATGTGTTGTCATAGCAGTAAAATTAGTTCAGCATGTAACTTCCTACTTATTACAGGTAGTCCTCATTTAGCAATTGTCTCAGTAGGAAACTGTTTGCAATTACAATAGTGATTAAAAAGTAACTTTGCAACCAAGGCCCACATTTATGACCTTTGCAGCAGCTCTTTCAGTCAGGTGTTTGCCATTACAATCAGTTCACTCAAGTTGCCCTCTGCTTGAACTGGGGTTTTTTCCCTCCCTTCCTTACATAGCAAAGAGATGCCTGAATAAAATACTGTTCTCAGCAGTCCAGCCCAACCACAAAAAAGTATTAACTACAAGTTAATACAGCTACAGCTCAGTGATCTTAGTTAGTTTATTAGAACCATCCAACTTGGTAGCTGCTACCTGAAACTGACAAAACTCTAATCAATTTCATACTGAAGGCAATTTTTTCCTCACCTAAGCTGCTCCTTAGGTAAAAGGCCAATGCTAGTACATTTCTTTCAATGTGTTTTCCCCATTATGTGCTTACTTTTTTTGTAAACCCTTCCACTCCAGTGGATGTAAATACAAACATTAAGGAATACCTTTAAGTCTTTTATATTAGCAAAAGTAGAGAGTCTTCTCATGGTGTAAAGGCAGTTCCATTTGTTATAGCATAAGCTGTCATAGACCAGAATGTAGATAATCAGATGCATGAAATATAATCCTAAACTGGCAGATTTATATCCGTGTTTAAATATGCCTGGTGAATTTTACAACAGAGCTAGGGAGCTTGTTGCCATCCAGATGTTACTAAATTTCAAGTTGAAACTTCTTCATGGCCATGTTCGCTAGGGTTGCTAGGAGTTATAATTCAACATCTAAAAGGCTACAGGTTCTCATAGTACATCAGAGAAAGAAAGGTCAGAAAGAAACCAAATCCAAAATGGACAGACCATCACAAATTCTCACACACACACACACACACACACACACACACAATGCATAAATTGTCCAGATATACACAGTTCATTACAGGTAGATTTAACTTTTTTTTCTAATGTGTATCTCAAACTCTGTAAATGTATAATGCTATACACACACACACACACACACACACACACCACACAGTGTCTTAGCATTATACATTTACACAGCCTTTGAGATACACATTAGAAAAATGCTAATTTTACCTGCAATGAACTGTGCATATCTGGACAATTTATGCCAATTTAGAATTGCATTTAGTTTTGCAGCCTTAGCCAGAGTTTTACTAGCCACTTAGGAAACCAAGGATTGATGTTGGTTGCTGAATCTTTGCTCTACTGAGAAAGATCTTGCTCTATGCTACTGCTAATTAAAGGCTAGCCATGTCATGAAGCAAGCCAAAATGCCCTGTTTTTAGTGACATAATGAGGTCCAGTAATATGTCTTGGTTCAGCACTCTACTTGCTTCAGCACTATTTTTTTTTTAAACTCAGTACTGAACTCACAAGAATTTTGATTCATTAATCCAGTAAGAAGCTTTCACTCACACAAGAGCACTGGCAATAATATGTGAAAAATGAGGCAATTGTTTTATACAGTTTCCATTACTCATCACGTGAGATCAGTGATTTCTAGAAGTCCTAATCCTAATTCATAAAACTTCAAAGAGCACTGACAGGAAACCTAGTGGTGAATTTCTTCTGAAATGATGGATGGGGTTTAAGGACAGACTTATAACAGGAATAGTTCTTGAAAGGTTTGTGCCAGTATAGTATTTACATTTTAGAGAGCAGATTGCAGAAATATAGCTTGGAAAAATGATGTTTCCTAACTTCTAAGCAATACAATTTAGCCACAATGTGTGGCTTTAAAGGACTACATTGACAAAAAATACAATCCCTGTTTTTTTCATTTTCCATACAGATTCGTCTTTGCTCTTTTATTTAAGAGGAAAGAATAGGATTGTACAATCCTCAACTTCTTCCTTGCTGTATTATAGTCGCACCCTTGATCTGATTCAGAGTCAAAGAAGGGAGATTATTTTCAGAAATACTTTTTTCCATCCTCCTATCTGCTATGTTTCATCCTATCTTTTTTCAGGGTTACCATATCTCAACTGCAAGATTCCAGCCAGCCACTAGATAAGTGATGGCAAAACTTTTAGAGACCGAGTGCCCAACTGCAACCCAAAACCCACTTATATATCTTCGGGTGCCGGGTGGGCATGGCCCATTGGGTGGGCGTGGCCCATTGGCTGGGCGTGGCTGAGGTGGTAACGTCAGACTCTGACTAAAAAGTTCAATCAATCAATTCCAACTTTGTGAGATTTTTTTTTCCTGCGAGAAGTTGAAATTGATTGATTGATTGAACCCCTTTTTTTTGCACACGGTGGCGGAGGCCTAAAGCGAAAAGGTTTTATAAAACCCAGCTGAATGCCTAGGACTGGGGCGATGGCACGCATGCCCACAGAGAAGGCTCTGCATGCCACCTGTGGCACACGTGCCATAGGTTCGCCACCATGGCACTAGGTAATAGCAAAAAAAAAAAATATTGAGAATGTTGGCATCTAAGATTCATCTGTCTTTTGCTAGTCCAGATATGGTAGTCTAAAAAAATTCTTGGCAGATTTTTGAGGTGCACAGAGGATGAAGAAGGAATCAGATAAAAAGCATCTTCCCTCTTCCTCTCACCTAAAGAAGTAGGGCACTGGATCAAAAAGCCTTCTATAACAGAGAGGACATTACTGAGTACAGCCTGTTATTTCCCTTTAAATCAAATGTACAGATAGTCCTTGTTTACTATCCAGAATTTGGGCTGGCACCTCCTTCACTATGTCCTTCACAAGCAAAACTTGTGACAGCTCTAGGCTTATGACCTCACTTCCCCTTTCATTGTTGTACAAACATTGTGACCCACAGGCCTTGTCCAGCCAGCAGCTTCCATTTTGCAACCCTCAGTGCTCACATTTTATGGGTCTTAAACTTTCTACACTTCTCAAGTAATAAATATAGGTTTAATGTTTATGTTTAGGAGACATTATTTCTCCAAGTGGATTAAAATGATATGGGAGATTAGGTGCAGTATGTTGCAAGCTGTGGTTTATTGCCTGAGTGTATCTACCATTGGTTCAAGAAGTAAACTTGGGTCTAGCAGAAGCCATTTTTGAGGGGAGGTTTGGAGGATTTATAAGATATAAAATAAGTGTCTCACTACATACAAGGCTTCTGGACCCCAATTTGCCTCATTACACTGGAGACGAGAAGTTTAAAAATTTGGGCCCACCCACTCGGGATATTCTGAAGGCATCAAACAGGGATATTTGCAGGCCATTTTGTTTGTGCATTTGATTCATAGCTTAGCATGTTTTGTGACAAAGCACAGATCAGTGAGTGAACCAGGTACCTGACACAGAAAACGGGAAACCAAGAAATTGACTGCTGACTCTTCACCTCACCTTCTTCCCTGAAAGCTCCAGTCTATTGTTGAACCTTAATTCATTTCAGCCTTTTCTTTTCTAGACAGAAGAGAAGAATTGAGTTGTTGGACATGAGATGGGTGGCAAATACATTTTATAAATAAATAAATAAATCCCAGATTTCATCGTATATGGTAAATTCTCATTAGGATGATCTCAGAGATAGAAGCACAGACACCATCCAATGAAAGAGGTGGGGTAGAAAAAGGAGGTTAAACTTTCATTATCTAGGATGTTGTGGTAAATAGCTGGATGTCATGCTTCACTTTGAACATTCATCTAATATAAAAGATATGTTAGTAGAACGTTATTAAGAATGTTCATAAGTGCCTCCTACATTGACAGCAAAAGATTGAGGATGAAATGAATGAATGAACTTTAACATTTGTTTAAAGGAGTAAATTTAGTCTTCTGAATTTCAGCTCCAACAATCTTTTTATTTTCCATATAATAAATGAATGGACCATATACTTGGATTTAAAAGAAAATGAAACTTTGGTTTCTTCAGCCAGAAATGGTAAAATGAATGGATGGGTGGCTGGAATGTTTTTCTACTGCATTTTTCTTATTAGAAAAATAACATGACTTTAGGCCAGTTAAAACTGACCCATTAATCAGGCATTTTTAGGCATTATATTAAAAAAGAAACAAAATTTCAAAATAAGTGCCCCTTTTGTCTATTCCACAAGAGCCTTTTCCCCTACTTATCTTAGAATTACTGTAGGTCAATTGACTTAAAACTAATTAATGAACAAGACTAATCAACCAAGATGTTTTAATCAAACATTATCCGTAACACTGATAAATTGTTTATTTCAGATTACAAGACGTTTTGGGAAAAGGGAGCAGAATTTTCTTCCAACCTCTTATTCACATAATCACTTTTTTCCCTACCTACTAGCACCTCAAAACCTGGAATTTATCTTCCTCCCAAACCTCTGACTCTATTGGCCTTGAAAATTCATGTGGAAGTGGCTTTGCAAATGAAGGTTCAGTCCTGGGATCGAGCTGAGGTGAGTCCTGTGACTGAGAGAGATGCCATTTCAGGGCAGTTTTAGAAATAGTTGTGTTTTACCACTATACAGTTTAGGAGGGAATCTGAACATTCAGCACAGGGGGTGTTCTGCTCACCCTATTTTGCTTTTCCTGGGATCCTGTTGTAGTACTGTGCTAGCATAGTTGGATAAAGAAGCCAATAGCAGAACTGTCAGGATGTCAGCATTAGAAGTACCACAAACCTTTGTTACCACAGCACAAAAAAAATGGGAAAATGCTAGCAATGTGTTTATTTTTGCAAAGAGGGAAAAGAAATGTGTGCCTAGGCACAGGAATGGAAGGATGGCACAAACCACTCAGTCAACTAGATAGCAAGTATGCGTTGATTGGCAGCTTGGTTGTTTACCAGGACTCTGGGAATGATTAGTAAAAGAGGTGACCTTGCATTACAGGCAAACATATTATTTTGAAGCATTTGTTTATTTTGTTTATTGGTGTTGCTTATGAGTAAGCTTGAGATTCTTGGCTGCAGATGAATATAATTTTTTTTCATGTTGCTTTGCTTCACACATGTGGAATGCATTTGTTTCTTAAATATACTGTTCGTGCTTTGCATAAAACATTTAATAGAATAACAGTGTACAACGATTCAGATCTCTGGCCATAAAAAGTGTCTTAACGATGTGACAAATAAAACTGTTATTCCTCCATTTCCCACTATGCTACTATGAGAGAGGTTGTAACTTTGAGCAGGACTTCAGAATCCAAGAGACTCATGAAGCATTACTTGGCTAACCAACAGTAAAACTTCATGATTCTTAAAGTCATTTGCATTCAAAATGTCAAGTACTTTTCTATAGTGAAGTAGAAGACAAAAGAACCATCTAATGATGATTTTCTAATGTGTTGACAAGGCAATCCATTTTTCAAACTGGCCCAGGTATAAATATGCAACTCATCTTCACAACTTTCCTTATGCTGTTACAAACAAAATCTGTCATCAGTGTAATTGCTTCCATCTTTCTTCTATAGCTGCCCATTATCTATCAGAGACAAGGAATTAGTGACCTTCCAGAAGTGATTCAACTATGACTTCCAAGAAGCCCAGTCAGCACAGATAATGACAACAGATATTGGGAGTAGTTCAGCAATATCTGGGAGACACGGGTTCCCCAGTTCTATTCTGCACCCTTATTCCACTTCTTTTTAGTTAGGTTTCTTAGTGCAGATTCTAATTTACAATCCGATTTTACTGGATCTCTTGTGATCATGTAGATAACATTTTTAACTCCTTAAATTTGTATTTAAAACTTATTTCACTAAGGTCTGAAGAAATGTTACCTGGTGCTATTAAATCTGTTGATCCAAAGGTTCTTAAGAGCTAAAAGGCACTCAACAAGCAATTTTCAAAAGCAACTAGACAAGGAAGTACCAAAGCCAGTGGCCTTTCAAAGGATCTGACCATGGCTTGAGTAAGATGCCTATTCCCTCCCTTTCCAGAACTCTAAACCTGCCAGAGATTAATGTCTTGCATTCTCCTTGCAAGGAGCAGCTTTCATGGAGCACTTGTGGGCAATCTCAAGTCCTCTCCTTGTCCAGAGAGGAATTATCAAAGGCCTGGTCTACTTGATAGCTCTTCTTTCCACCATGGTCTTTAGCTTTGCTTTTCACAGAGCCATCTTCAATCTTCCATTTTATCCCTGGAGGTCTCAGCAAACCATCTTCTTCCTGTTTATTGGATATTTTAAAAAACATTAAAAAGGGTTGGCAATCAACTTCATTATTTTGAAAGTATAAAATAACAGAGGGAACATATGAATAGGAAAGAGACTTGTCTGATTTAATAGCCTATGTTTACTAATGTGGATTGTGAAGAATAGTAGGTTTTAAAGTTCTGAATATGATTCTGAATACAGAAAATTTGGAATCTATCATCATATGAAGAACAATAGATTTATCACTGTCTTTTATCATGGAAAGACAGTGCCATCTCAGATTTACAATCTTGATCAATAATTTATGTTTGCTCTCTGCTTTTCAACTGTCTTTTCATTGACATGGAAAGATTGATCAATACTGCTCTATGCGGTCAAGGTTGAATACTGTGTTTAAAAACTAAACTGGTTTTTATATGCATAATAAGTTTAAAGTGCCATGTGTACCTTTTTCTATTCATTTTTATTTTTCCTCTTTGGTGTCTTTCTTTTTGTATGTTAAAAAAATGACAAATAAAAACAAATGATTCAAACTTTCCTATTTCCTGGTAGACTTCTCAGTAAGGCAAGGCAAGATCAGGGCATCCCTGTTTTCAATTGGACTTGTAGCAATGGAAGGATTTTTATTTTATTTTATTTTTGGGAAAACTGTTCACAGCCAGTCTGTAATGTTAATAAGATAAAAGTCATGTAACACTCTGTCTACACAGCCAGCAGCTATTTTTTTTCCTGCTATATATTATCCCCATCTCCCTATACAGATAAAATTCCTCTTTCTCTATGAATATATTTTTAATAGTTTCCCCTCCTCCAATTTTTGAATTGTTAAAACATTCAGCATGCTAAAAACTGAAGTTCAACTGTATTTTGGATTTTCGTGTTTTAAATAAATGATCATCTTCACCACTACTCCTGCTTCAATAGAGGAAGTGAATCCATTATAGAATACTCCTGTGTTTATCAACCAAGACAAATAATTGTTGGGTTCTTTGACTAAAATATTTTGAAAGTATATATTTTTAATGCTGGATGTGTTTTACTTAAAGAGCAAATCAGGGAGACATTTGCAAGAGTTGTTATATACTTAAATTAAATGGGAAGTCAGACCATTAATTGCATACCTCAACCATGATATTATTTTACTTAAGCCATATAAGTGATACCCTTGAACTAGTTTTAAAGTTGTTATTTAAAGGTCTGGCTATCTACCACCACTCTATTCTGGGAGAGGGAGGGGAGACAGATGACTCAATTGCCTAAGACCCCTTCCTGTAATATGGCTAGCCTTGGTGTCAGGCAAAGCTTTGAAACAAGAATGACAGCTTTGGGATATGGAGTTATTTTCTTGGAGATGCCACCCTTCACCATCTATATATTTATAAATTCAAAGAGGCATAACAATTAAAAACAGGGCATAGTTTAGACCAGGGTTTTTCAACCTTTTCACCCATTGTACCACTTTTAGGATATGGCAACATCCGAGTACCACCAGTCGCCTAGCAAGGTGTCAAAAATTTGATAACCAAAAAAAAGAAAAAAAGAAAAAAGTGATAAAATACAGGTAGTCCTCGACTTATAACAGTTCGTTTAGTGACTGTTCGAAGTTACAATGGCACTGAAAAAAGTGCCCCCCAAGCCACAGCCGAGCAAGACACCTGCCTGTCCACCCGGTGATGCTCTTCCTCCTGTCCAAGGTTTTCATTGTTGTGAGCATTTCTGTTGAGGATTGGCAGCGGAGGTAGGGTGGGGGGGTGTTTGGTTTTTATTCCCCCCATCTGCTGGGTGGTTGCAGCAGGTTTTGGTCACTTCATATGACCCTGGGACACTGTGACCATCATAAATATGAATCCGTTGCCAAGCATCTGAATGTAAATCACAAGACCCTGGAGATGCTGCAACATTCCAGCTGATCGGCGCTTCTTCTGGGCTCAGCAGAAGCGCCAGGATCAGTGCTGCTTTCCAGCTGATTGGTGCTTCTTCAGGGCTCAGCAGAAGCACCAGGATCAGCGCCAAGCTCCAGCTGGAGCCTGGTGCTGATCCTGGTGCTTCCGCTGAGCCCTGACAGCCCTGCAGCTCCAGCCATCTCTCGCTCAGGCTTGTGCGATGCTGCCATCAGTTCAGTTCATTCCCCTCCCCCGCTACCATTTTTCTAGGATGGTTGTGTACCACCTTCCAGGTGCCAATGTACCACAGGTAGTACCCGTACCACTGGTTGAAAAGACCTGGTTTAGACAACATTCCTCCCCATATCCAAATCTTTCCATGAATTGGTTAAAAGGTTATAAAGGAATATGTTGAATGATTTTTTTTTAAATAGTCCTTTTTAAAAAAATCTCATAGCCCTGCTACTTTAAAAAAAAATAAAATCCAGTGACTTCCTCTCAAAAACCATTTGATTAACTTAAGCCTCCTTGTGCAATTCTATTGGTGCATTTATTTATTAATGCATGAATGAGAAAAGAATCAAACCCTTTATACTTCTCTGGCATTTAATTCTAAGGCTGATCTGTCAACTGTTGTTCTGTTGATAGCATTCTAATGCTTACCGCTTAGTTTTTCTTCCCAGTCCTCCAGATTTCTATAGCCTTGCCTTTATTTTTGTCTGTATTTTCTCTTCCAAGGAGATTATCCCTGATTCTAAGTTGGCAGTACTGTACTTCCAACTTTAACTTGATTTTTAAAAATACTTTGGCAAAAAATAAGGGGAGAGTGAAACCCTTTTTTCTACATTTGCTCTGACTGAGTCATTTGCACTGAATGAGAGGCTTTAATAAGTAAGTTCTAAATGTTATTGTTACCATTCACACTAGCCTGGACTGACACTTGTTGAATACAAGAATTTTGCAATGAAGAAATGGCAGTAATTGCCACAAACATCCCACCAGAACTTCAATGCTAGAAGGAGAGGAGCCACTTTGATGTAAAAGAGCAAGTGCAAGAAAGGTTCAAAATGTTTCAGTCACAGATTTTTCCACTGAAAGGGGCCATTTTGAATGATGAACTTGCCAGAGAAGAAAGGGATTTGTTCTGTAAGTTTTGTTTGGAGTTCAAGTAAACATAATAATAATACAGGTTTGTCCTTTCTTTACAATAAAACATGGCTGATTGAAACAAAGTTGTTATAAGAATTCCAGCTGCCCTTAAAGCTGTGATTGGCATCTCTCTTTGGGGGGAGAGGGGCTGTTATGTCAGGATTCCGAAAAACTTTCCCAAAAGTTTCCCCAAAAGTTTTCCCGCTTGCCAATTGGGGAATTCTGAGAGTTGAAGCTCATGCATCTTAAGGTAGCTGAGGTTGAGAAATGATGGGCTAGCTAGAGGACTGCACTCCAGGCTTTGCAAAGGAAAGAGGGGGTCATATTCCAAAAATGGGTGGAGGAAGGTCCATTTTTAAGAGAGAGTTTTAAAGAGTGAAATAAGTGCCTTGATTAGCCTCTTAATCCCACCCAGTCTCCCAAAAAGAATGGATAGATAGATAGATAGATAGATAGATAGATAGATAGATAGATAGATAGATAGATAGATAGATAGATAGATAGATAGATAGATAGATAGATAGATAGATAGATAGATAGATAGATAGATAGATAGATAGATAGATAGATAGATAGATAGATAGATAGATAGATAGGCAGGCAGGCAGGCAGGCAGGCAGGCAGATGATAGAAAGAGATAAAGAGAGATAGATGGAAATGAGAGATGGATGATGAAGATAGATAGATAGATAGATAGATAGATAGATAGATAGATAGATAGATAGATAGATGGATGGATGGATGGATGGATGGATGGATGGATGGATGGATGGATGGATGGATGGATGGATGGATGGATGGATGGACGGACGGACGGACAGACGGACAGAAAGACAGACAGACAGACAGATGATAGAGAGAGATAATAATAATAATAATAATAATAATAATAATAATAATAATAATAATAATAATAATAATAATAATAATAAAAAGTTGGAAGGGACCTTGAAGGTCATCAAGTCCAACCCCTGCTCAGGCAGGAAACCCTATACCATTTCAGACAAATGGCTGTCCAGTCTCTTCTTAAAAACTTCCAGTGTTGGAGCATTCACCGCTTCTGGAGGCAGGTTGTTCCACTGGTTAATTGTTCTCACTGTCAGGAAGTTTCTCCTTAGTTCTAGATTGCTTCTCTCCTTGATTAGTTTCCACCTGTTGCTTCTCGTCCTGCCTTCAGGCGCCTTGGAGAATAGCTTGACTCCCTCTTCTTTGTGGCAGCCCCTGAGATATTGGAACACTGCTATCATGTCCCCCCCTCGTCCTTCTCTTCATTAAACTAGACATACCCAATTCCAGCAGCCGTTCCTTATATGCTTTAGCCTCCAGTCCCCTAATCATCTTTGTTGCTCTTCTCTGTACTCTTTCCAAAGTCTCAACATCTTTTTTACATCGCGGTGACCAAAACTGGATGCAGTAT
>NW_015390570.1:0-48032 GCF_001527695.2 Protobothrops mucrosquamatus | reverse complement strand
TGTGTGTGTGTGTGTGTGTGTGTGTGTGTGTGTGTGTGTGTGTGTTGGCCATCATAAGGATTATTCTACTGTTCTAAGCATTTCCTGCCCCGGATTAGTGGGAAACCTTATTACTATCTTCATCTATCTTTTTTGCAGGCACTCAGTGTGGTTTACTCCACTGTAACTATGGCAGGTACTGATCCCAAATATCAAAGCCTTATCTCTTTCCTGCCATATGGTTCAGAGCTTCATCCTGATGGTTCCTAGGATACTTTGGAAAACATATAAATGGCTAGAACTTCCAGTGGATGTTCATCTACTTCATCTTGTAAACAGATAACACCCTACTTCTTAAATCAACCAAGAAGCCACTGCTGAAAATACCACTACAACCAACAAGCAGTCTTAAAACTTAATCTCAGAAATCAAAGCACTCCACACTTCAGCATAGACAGGCCAATTTCCAAAGGTTATTGTCTATCTCTATCCTGTTTTAAACAAATACATTTAGATCTAGTAATCCATGTGTAAATCAGCATGAGAAGATCTATAGAGAAACCACTGAAAAATCAATTAGTTTGGGCATTTTGAAATCACAGTCACTTGAATATCTTATTAAGTTTTTCCTTAGTGATCCATTAAATCTTCTCTCCTTCTAATATGAACCCTAATCTGACTGTACCTTCAATATACAGTATTATGCAGCATTTTTGCACATTTATGTTTGCACTTGGAGAGTATATAGTTTCAGTGGGATTTGGAATAATATGCCGTTGGTTTTCAGACTCAAAAGTAGAACTTGTTTTGCAATTCAGCATAGAATAAATGTCTGATTATTATTTGAGGGATAAACGTCTATGGAGTTTCTCAATCATCCAGGTCATGGTTGTTCCAGAAGTGCTTTTCCAAAAGGCAACTGAACTTTCTTGGATTTTTCTTTGACGTTTCACTTCTCATCCAAGAAGTTTCTTCAGTTCTGAATGAAACGTGAAATGTTTTTTTAAAGAAAACAAAAACAAAACAAGGAAGTCCAGTTATCTTTTGAAAAAGCACCTTTGGGATATTTGAGGGACAGCAGATTTCAGGATGTATTTCCGCAAAGGAAATGGGAGAGAGGAACTCTTTCAATTCCTCATTGCTGAAGATACTGGCTGCATATTTTGATTTATGCCTGCAGATTAAAAGATCTTTGGACATTCTTTCTAAGGCACATATCTTTCCAGATGTTTCTGCAATCTTTTTTCTAAAAAAAAAAAAAGCAAGCAAGAAAGAAAGAAAATTACACATTTGTTTCCTATTTATAGACACATGGTGTGCAGGCATTTTGCCCAGGCAGTAATTTTGTTATGGGGTATCGTGTTTTCTAAGCAATCTTAAATGTGCTACATTTTGTACCTGGGAACATATGGTACAAGGTTAGCTAGCTATTCTGTGGGCTTTGTGTGTGTCAGAAACACAACATCCACATTTTCATCTGTGTGAATAACTTGCTTAATGCTGTGCTATTATGTGAAAGCGATGCCTGTATGTCAGAGGCAGAGAGTGAGAGAAATGAAAGTTCCTTTGTGTGGGTACCTCTGCCACTGCTGGGTTGTGTAGGGGAAAAAAAAACCCAGAAAACACACATACTAACACAGGTCAAACCCAGCTAACTTCTATACTATAAATTTCGCCCCACAATATTGTACAACGTGGAGCTGCAGCATGCCAAACATGCAGCGCCCTAGCTTAAAAAACAGCCATCCCAACTCCTACGGCATCAAATTATTTTATACAACGCTGAGGTCGCTTCCAGAAAGAGAAAATCCAATCTCTACTTCAGGATTTACAGGGGTTCTGTGCTGCTTGTTTGCAAGCAGCTAAAAAATTCACTTCTCTAGAAATCCCCATGGAAGAGGGTTTCCTTTTCCTCCATTTGCTTTAACTTGAGAAAGAATGTCACGTTGTTTTCCCGCTCTTTTGTTTCTCACCACCCCTCCTCCCTGGCTCAATCTTCTCACACAGGTAATATCCAGCCTCCGTCATTGGCACACCTGGTCCATCTCCAGTGGGTTACTTGCAAGGGAGGCTCCCTGTGCCCTCATATCTTTATGCATCTGGAGTTTTATTTTTTAGTTGGTTCCCCAGCCCCTTTTTCTGATTGCCAATCGTACTGCTGCTCCATTCCTGCTGAGCGTGGTTCCCCCCCACCCCAAATTTCACAGAGCGAGTGAAAAAGGAAATCTGTTTTTCTCACACAAAAGCAGGATGAGAGATCACTTCTGCACAATCAATCAGAATAGAGCTGGAAGGGACCTTGGAGGTTTTCTAGTCCAGCCCCCTGCTCAAGCAGGAGACCCTGTGCCATTTCAGACAGGTGTCTGTCCAATCTCTTCTTAAAAATCACCAGTGATAGAAAGCCCACAATTTCTGAAGGCAAACTGTTCCACTGGTTAATTGTCCTCACCGTTAGGAATTTTCTCCTTAATTCCAGGTTGCTTCTCTCCTTGATTAGTTTCCATCCCTTGTTTCTTATCTTGCCTTCTGGTGCTCTGGAAAATACGCTGACTCCCTCTTCTTTGTGGCAGCCCCTCAAATACTGGAGTACTGCTATCATGTCACCCCCCCCTAGTCCTTTTCTGTAAACTATCCATACCCAATTCCTGCAACCATTCTTCAAGTGAACAAAACCACTTCTTTGTAACCACAGGCTTTGGAAAAAGCAAAGGCATAAGAAAAAACCTCTTTGGCCAGAACCCATTTAGCTAACCTTAATGGCAGAGGAGATGCCTCAGGCTCATAAAACCTCAGGGCCTGAGAGACCACAAAGTGGACGAGGCAAAGAAATTTATGGCCCTTTTCTAGAGGACTGCATTACAAGAAGTGATTTATGGCCCTTTTCTAGAAGACTGCATTACAAGAAGCCGGTTGCACTTTGCACATGTTAACCTCAAGTGAATAGAGAGAATTTCCTGGTCATCTGGTAGAGATCAAAGACTTTTGGGAAGGGGGGGGGAGCCTAACAGAAGAAGACAAAATGCGTAGGTGCTCATCATGTATTCCTTGGCAAATGAGGGGCTGGGGGGAGGCAGCAAGAATAAAGGAGAAAAAGTGTGTTTGGAGGATTTGGGGGCAGGGGTGGAGAATTAAGAGATCGGGACAGAATTTAATAGACTGGAGTATGATTCTCCAGTGTAGTGGTCTTTGGAGTTGATTATTAATTAAGTGCCATCAAGCCATTTTACACTCCTAGGGACCATAAAGATAGATACGTTTGGAATTACAGAGCTTTATTAGTTATTTAAGTGATTCATACCCCATCTCAATCCAATGGGATTGCACAACGTTTACAGGACATATAATAAAATATGATCATACTAATGCAATAATATAAGAATATAAACAGTATATAGATATAGTAAAAGTTCACCCATTCATGCTCTGCTTTCCTTGTCCCATGCAGGCTTGTACTCTCAATCCCATTGCCTCCAGTTCAGCATACTTGGACCTAGAGCCTGGAATTCTGAAAGTTGTCAGGCTACGGAACACTGATGCAGGCTCTTCTTGGGGTGTTTTTAAATGCCTAACTACACCATGCCCTTGCATGTTATGATACACAAGAGGATTTAGACACTATATGCTTTAGTAGTGATAAATATTGTGTAATGGGCTGAAGAATAATCTTCAGCAGCAGGAGGAGGAAGAGTCAAAACTAAGGCAATATAGGCAGATAAAAGAATGCGGGTCCAAGGTAAAATATAATTTGAGAGAGCATTTTAAGCTTGACCCTCACTAGTTCTTAATCTTAAGTGGGGAGGGAAGCCTATTCAGATCCTATTACCAGTGCTTTTTTGAAAGAAAAAAAAAAGTGCCGGAACTCACACACGTCATACAACCCGCCTTGCCTACCCTACAAGGTTCCATCCAAAAAAGGTGCCGGAACTCCGTTCTGGGCGTTCTGTGACAAAAAAAAGCCCTGCCTATTACTGTAACTTATAATAATAATATTAGCATTCATGTCAGTAAGCCAACTAGAATTGCCTTTGATGAGATGGGCAGCATACATGTTTGATAAAAAAAATAAATTCATAACATTGGTTTCTCAAAGGACTGACATATTGGGACAGTCTTACAGTATATCAGGGGTTAAAGAGAATGCTAATTTTAAACTGCTATTGCTTCTGTCTTAGATACCAATGAAGGAGAATATTTGCAGCTCAGGGTTGAAATGATGGTGCTCTCTGAGCTTACTTGTTTTCTTGCAGACGTTTCATTACGCAAAGCAGGTAACATCACCAGTGCTAGTAAAGAGTGGCTTTCCCTGTCAGTATTGGTGGGGGTGGTCTTTGAGGGTTCTTTGGTTGGGCTGCTGGACAAATTAGCCATCAATAGACACATAGAGTAACAGAACAACAGAGTTGGAAGGGCCTTTGGAGGTCTTGTAGTCCAACACCCTGCTCAGGCAGGAAACCCTATGCCATTTCAGACAGCTAGTTGTTAATAGACATTAACAACATCTGTAGACTATGCAAAGGAGACAATCAATCAGCCAAAAAGGGAACAAAAAGTCCCAAGCACCTCTCCACCAGCAGTCAGCACCCAGATCAGCATAGCTTAACTCCAAGGTTGATCAACAAACAAGTAAACAATACCCGAATCAAGAAATTGCCAAAGAAGCCAACAGCAAACAGACCAAACAAAGTATCTCTAAGATCCACCCCCCTCCCACCAA
The DNA here is from genome assembly GCF_001527695.2 of Protobothrops mucrosquamatus. Classification (NCBI taxonomy): domain Eukaryota; kingdom Metazoa; phylum Chordata; class Lepidosauria; order Squamata; family Viperidae; genus Protobothrops; species Protobothrops mucrosquamatus. The sequence continues at coordinate 43,339 of NW_015390570.1, read as the reverse complement.
CACTGACATGGCAAGTCACCAGAAAATAAACTGACAGCAAACCGCACTCCTTACTAGCACTGATGATGTTATCTAGTTTGGGTAATGAAAAGTTTGCAAGAAAAAAAGCAAGCTCAGAGAGCACCAAGGACCCCCTCTCCCCTGTCTTAGATCTTTGACTAACTAAAGGCCCTGTCATGTCTCCGCTGGAATGGGACCCTATGGAGGTCGAGGGAGAGGTGTCTGTGGCTTCAGAGGAATGTGGGGAAGAGCAGGCCGAGGCAGGCCAGGGCCTTTCAGGAGTGGGACAGGCTGAACAGGAGAGACAGAGTTCAGGCGGTGAGCAAGGACCACTCCCTCCTGATCCTAGAGCACGGACAGTGGAGAGGAGGATGGAACAATGTGGGCAGGCTCAACTACTCAGGAGGAGAGCGTCCCGTCCCTCTCCATGAGGCACACCTGGAGAATGAGATTTAAGGAGACGCTGTGGGGAGAGGCATTTGTCGGGAACAAACACTGATTCCTTGGAGTTTTGTGTGTGTTGTTGCTGCTCTCTTGTTCTGTGACTTCTGCTTGGAAACCCGGAAACTCTGACCATTGGACTGGCTGACAACGTTACTTGGATGTTTATAGATCTCGTACTGTATTTTGACTTTCCTTCTGAAACTGTTCAGGCAAGAGTGTATTCACACAGACTCGTTAGGTTTATGATGTATCTGTCATTCTCTCTTGTCTCCATGACCTTGAGTAAATTCCTCTCCTAAATCAGACTGTATGTGAAACTACTTGCAGCCAGAGGTGTGTGTCTTCTGTTTTTGGGAGGCTTGCCAGAAACGTGGGAGCATTTGGGGAAAATTTGGAGCAATTAAAGGGCGGTTTGAATTGCCAGCTGACTGCATTGCCTCTGTGCTGTGCCCTGGGTCATCACAGGCCCTCTCTAAGCTATGCAGAGACATATAATAACTATTGTTTCCCTAATGTAACTGTGATAATATAATGATAATATACTATATATCAGGATAATACAAGTGTAAAAAAATAAAGACTACTGTACATATTCCTTACTGACAATCAGAGAGGGCAAAAAGTATGTCTGCTCCGGCAGTTTGATAGTTTTGCAGTTGCAAAATCTGGGTCACTGTGGACAGTTTGGCAGGCTCCAGCGTTTGGCAGAGATGTTACCTAACGATTCTTCACCATGGACCATATCCTGCCAGCTGAAAGAAAGAATTTCAGTCGTTTATGATAAAGTCTCGTATCTTGTGGTTAAATCCTTCTTTTAAAACCAGCTGGGGCTTTGCCCAATTAAGTCCTGAGTAGGAGCTGTTGTACTTGAAGATGGTAAATTTCCATCAGAAAGCGCCTTGGCATACATTACATTAAAGCAGCAATTGAGCATTTTGGATTAGGAAGGATTTACTTCCCAAGTCTTCCAAATCTCTCTAAGGAGCTCCAATCATGACAGTTCCCAAGAGGACTCCTGGGGTCCACAAGTTACCTTATGATAATTCTCTGCTGGTCTTGCTTGGAGTTTGGGCAGCTGCCAGAAACTTGAATCAGCCTCTCCTGCAGTCTGTATACAGAACGCTTCAGATAAGGCGGAAGGCATAGGAGAGCCTTCCCTCAAGAGGCAAGCAACCTTAACTAACCCATTCTTGTCTAACTCCATATATTTGTAGACGCCCTTTGAAGGCAACCACATTTTTGTGTGAGAAGACCCGCCAGCTCTTCCTTCCTGCAGCCTTCACTGGAACACATCCATGGTGAAACCAAATCCTCCCACACAAAGGAAACCACAAAACGCTTCTTGGCTGGATGCTGTGCAGTGGAATGCAGAACAAGCAATCCTCTAAACAGGCTTGTCTAAATAGCTTCAATAAACCATTAGAGCTTTTATCTCTAAAGGAAAAAACACTCTGTGGAAATGAGATGAAGCTTCAGTGTCTCTATTCCCAATCATTATATGCGACAAGTTCTATCCGTATGTAAAAAGATCAACTACTCTCTCTATCAGAGGTCCCCAACCTTTCGGGCACCAGGGGCTGGTTACGTGGAGAGGGGGTGTGGTTTTGTGTGCTGCCTGCATCCCGCAGATGGGGCTTTGCTTGTTTGTGCGGCCTGGTTGCAGGCATGTTGCTGCCCGATACTGGTCCATGGACCGGGGGTTGGGGACCCCTGCTCTATATAAATGCATAGGAGAATAGATACAAGTAATCCTCGACTTACAACTGTCCGTTTAGAGATTGTTCACAGTTACAATAGTACTCAAATAGTGACTTATGACTGTTTTTCACATTTAACGGCCGTTGCAGCATCCACATGGCCACGTGATCAAAAATCAGATGCTTGGCAACTGACTCGTATTTACAACGATTGCAGTTTCCCGGGTTCACGTGATCCTCTTTTGCGACCTTCTGCCAAGCAGAGTCAATGGGGAAGCCAGATTCACTTAACAACCATGTTACTAACTTAACAATTGGAGTGATTCACTTAACAACTGTGGCAAGAAAGGTCATAAAACAGGGCAAAATTCTCTGAACAGATATCTCACTTAGCAACAGAAATTTTGGACTTAATTGTGGTCGTAAGTCAAGGACGACCTGTACGGTGATAGATGCATGGGCTGAATGATAGTTTTATGGAATCTTAGTCTGGAAACAATTTCGTGCATCCCTATGTGCTGCATGTTAACTTGTTGCTGAATGAGCCCATTTTCTGGATTTACAAAATAAATTTGACCATAAACATAACAATGCAAAATCACAAACCACACAAGCCACATTTAATACTGAGCAAGTTTAGCATGCAGTTTGAATGCAGTGAGTGTTTAACTGGCTGGGTGAACACCGTGCTGTGGTGTTTTTGGCTGTCAAATCTTCACCTTCTTGTTTTTTGTAAGTAAAGTTAAAATGGCAATACTATACAGCACAGAAAGTTTTGGTTAAAAATATATCCCCAGTGCTGCCTATTTAATTTCTAAAGATCAGACCAGCCAGATATTTCTGTTGTGATTAACAAGATGATTAAGGGCCTGGAGACAAAAACAAGAACAGTTGCAGGAATTGGGTATGGCCAGTCTAGAAAAAAGAAGGACTAAGAGTGACACGATAGCAGTATTCCAGTATTTGAGGGGCTGCCACAAAGAAGAGGGGGTCAACTTATTTTCCAAAGCACCAGAGGGCAGGACAAGAAACAATGGATGGAAACTGATCAAAGAGAGAAGCAACCTGGAACTAAGGAGGAAATTCCTACCCATGAAGACAATTAACCAGTGGAACAGCTTTGCCTTCAGAAGTTGTGGGTGCTCCATCACTGGAAGTTTTTAAGAAAATATTGGACAGCCACATATCTGAAAGGGTATAGGACAGGGGTCTTCAAACTTGGCCCTTTTATGGCCCTTTTACGCTGGCTGAGGAATTCTGGGAGTTGAAGTCCACAAGGGCCAAATTTGAAGACCCCTGGTATAGGATCTCCTGCTTGAGTAGGGGTTGGACTAGAAGACCTCCAAGGTCCCTTCCAGTTCTATTCTGATTGATTGATAAGACCTGCAGTGATTTAAGATGAATACCATGGGTTGCTGCTGTGAACCCATTTTTAATCTTAAAGGATAAATTGTTCCCTAAACTGACGCTTTCCAAATGTGTTGACTTCAGCTCCCATCATTTGTGAGGGATAGAATGTAATGTTTGAAATAACATTCATAACAAATTTGCTGGAAACACGTTTAGTGTTCAGTTCTAGCAGATCCATGCTGGGACAAAGACTTTCAGAAACAAATCTAACTAATGTTTATCCTTTCATAGAAAGAAATTCCAAATGGGGTGGCACTTCTTTCCTACAAAGTGTTGTATTGATGTTTTAGGAGATATGGTGTTTGTGTATCTGTGTAGCAGTAGCAATAAGACTTATATGCCACTTCATATGCTTTACAGCCCTCTCTAAGCAGTTTACAGAATCAGCATATTGCCTCCAACAATCTGGGTCCTCATTTTACTGACCTCAGAAGGATGGAAAGCTGAGTCAACCTTGAGCCTGTCAGGATCAAACTCCTGGCTGCATGCAGAGTTGAGCCACCATGACTCTGTGTATATAAGTATGTTTGGGTCTCTGTGTGTTTGTTCTTTGTGCATAGCTTCCAGTTTGAAAAAAGCCAATCCCTACTATAAGCACACTCATCTATTTAAAAGTCTAAAAAAATATTAGATACATGTTTGTATATTCTTCAAATTAAGTGCAAGTCTCATCCTTATTCCACCCAAGTTTGAATCAAGCTATTTTTTAATTTAAAAATGTATTGGAATCTGTGAGACTAGATAGGAAAATGAGATTAAATCTATTCCATCTTAAGGAATGAAATAAGTGATGTCTTCCTTAAGTTCAGGAAGGCTGCGCTGCAATGCAAAATAATCATTTTTCATCACATTTGAGTGTCATGTTTGATTACCATCACTTGTGCCTACCTGTGGGTCCACAGATGTGGGATCCAGATGATTACTTGCTTTAACATCACATGAAGTAACAACAAAGTCTCCTTAACCACATTTGTATGAGTACAGCCTCAAGCTAGAAATTTACTGATAAGAAACATCTTTTCATGTACAGATTTTTAGAAATGTACCCTCCGATCCGAGTATGATAATATCTTTATAATATGGATAGTATGATAGTATGATAGTATTTATAAAGCAGCTAAAATACTCTGAGTAATTGTTTTATTGCTTTAACTAATTTATATCCCATTTTTCTCCTAGCAATTAATACACAAGATGTCATTACAAAGATGGAAAAGACAAATGGGCTCTGCTCAGCATTTAATACTCCAGGGATGGCAAACATCTTGAGATGTTGCATCATCTCATCACTGGCTATGGTGGTTAGTCAACATCTAGAGGCCACACAACCCCCATAAGACAATATTTTTGTAGGATGCCTTGGTATCTAATAGTTTAAGATATACATTTCTGATGTGCTGGGCATAATAAATTATTTTTATTCTGAGCCAGTATTTGCAGGATTTTGCCAAGACAGATACACAGAGAGAAATAAGCCCTATGATTATGTCATTTTCACTGGTCTGTAACCGCAAAATAAAAATTATTATTATGTCATTTTCAATAGTATTTGCTCAGCCATACATGGCAATTTTTTTCACATAACCTAGTTGCAGGGCAGCAGTTTCAGTGCTTGTTAGTCATTGGCTTGTGACAACTTCAAGCCAGCTTCCGTACACAACTATATTTATTATCAGATACAAATCTAAAACATAGTTAATAGAATACGGAGCTAAAATATCTACTTTTTAAATTGGCCTGTTTAATTCTGCTCATTATTTTGTAAGAAAAAAAATGCTTCCAGGAAATGATGGAGCTTATTAATAACAAGTGGGAGTCCAAAGCTAAGAAACTAGAAAGAACTTAATTTTTTCCCTTGAACTCCCTCATCTTCTGACTGAGCCTTGCCAGTAATTTCATCTAGTGTTGCCAAGAAATATAAAAGTAATTGAAGTTATTTAAAAATAATTATTAGAACTTTGATAAAGTGCTTTCGATTCATGATGGTGAGATTGCCCAATAAGAGTGGACTGACATAAATTCTCTTGCCTGGGTAAATCATGTGACTTCTGGGCCTCAGTCCAACAGACTGTGATGGCTTGATGACCCAAAGGACCTCACTAAGACCAAGCCCAGCCATCTTAATGAGCTAGAATCTGTTAGCATACTTTACGGCTTGTCAGAGGTTGCCACTCCATGTTGAGGAGAAATCTTGAGTTCAGGAAATGATTGAATCTGCTCTGATGGCCTTTGGGTCAGTCTAATTCACTCTGGCTCTAGCCTTCCGTTATTGAGTTTAAAAATGGCTATACAAGTACCCTTTTGATCAAGACTAGATAAAATTTGGAAGGAAGCACATTCGGAGTCAAGGAAGTAGGTTGCAGTTCTTTGAAATTGGTGTACAGGGTTTTGAGCTACCTGTCTTTCAAATGCCTGTAAATTCCATTCACTAAAATCAAAGCATAAATTAAAATGTACATAAATTAAAACGTACATTGCTATGAAGAGATGAAGCATGGCAAATTTCAGAGATTAGAGCTGGCAAGCTGAAACAAGTTCCTTATTTATTTATTTATTTTAAAATACCCATCGCTTTTTATTTTGAGACAATGTAATTACATTTGCAGAGGATTTTGGATCCTATAGGGTTCAGAAAAACGGACCGTAGTTATGAGCAATAATGTCTCTGCCTGACTGTGATAGAGCTGATTGTGGGAGGTTAATAGTAGACATATAAGAGATTAACTTCTTGGTCTTTCCATGAAGAGGCCAATCAATCACTCAGCCTTCAAAATGTCATCATACAACTGTTATGGATGTGATAACTACAAAACAATGAAGTGCAGCAAACTAAGGGCCTCGTGCAAGATATCTATACTCTTCTCAAGAATGTTATACGTAGTCTGATCACAATGGTTGCTTAGATTTTACAATAGTCATGTCAAACTGATTCCAATAGCACTTTTCTTTCTTTCCTTTTCAACTCTGGAATTTTACCTGAACAACTGACTCCTTTCTTCTATTTTTTGCATCTGTTGTGGAATTGCCTTTTACAACAGGATGAGGGTCTTTGAATAGGGTGGGTTAAATCTATTCTTTTTATCATGGGTAAATAGAAATATGTTGCCCTCAGACTCTTAACTTTGACAAATTTCTGGAACTGAACCTTTGCCATATATGCCTTACACCTTTGTTTTCCATTTGACAAGCTTCATCACATTAGAGGGTCTACTATTCTGGCAGATTTCACTGTTTGAAATAAAAAAACAGGCTATACACATTTGCTGTTTTTCCCTACTATATTGAATGGGCAGTAGAGGGATTCAGGTTTCTGAATCAAAATCCAGATTCAGACCTAAGATGAACAGGGGGACTTCTGGATCAATTTAATGCAGTTATTTTCAGTCACAGTCTAAATATTATTTTTTTTTGTGAACACATATGCCTGATCAATATGAAATCAGGGAACATTTTTAGCAAGTTGAAAAGTTTCATATGATCTGAAATGATTCTCTTGGGATCAGAATATCAATTCTGATTCTGTGTTGTACATCTGAAATTAGTCTGCTACAACGATATTATAAAAGTAGGGTAGGATCAATATTTTTATAATAATAAAATGACGTCTTCAGGATATCTAAGGTTATGAATTTATCTTTAGTCCTAAATTACACTGGGTGTTAATGTACCTCTTACAAACCCATGATTTGAAATTTTATTGGAAATAATTGTTTCTTAGCAATAAACCTTTAGCTGTGCTGCATGATTACTTTATGTTTCATGAAAATATACTTTAAAGATCAATGGCTGTTATTTATAGTAAACCCTCATGCTGACTTGATGCCTAAAAGCCTGTTATTTGCTTGCTTTATTTTAAAATATTTGTCCTGATTTTCCCTTATCCACCTAAAAAGTTCCCAAACTAATCAGTGATGTCCAAAATCAGCCTACCATTATAGTTTTAGGCAAAAAAAATTATTTCATATTATTTGTTCTGCTTAATGTCAAAACGTTCAAGCTTATCATATTAAAAGCATCATTACTGAACAATTAAAAGTGGTAACTTCGTACATACTCCTTGATTCTAGGCCTCTAGAATGTGATGCTGTGGTGAGATTCTTCTGCACCTCCTTGTTATGTATTCTTGGGGGAAGACATAGAAAAATTGCTTTGCGTTTCAGTTGGCTGTTAATAAATCAGTGATACCTTCTAGTTAATTTCTTTAAAGTCAAGTCAAGATGGCTGGTCTTTATCCTTCATATATGCTCCAGTACTCCAGATTTGATTCTGGCTGTGGTGACTCCTTCTAGGATCCACAGACTCCAACTAAAGCAAAGGAAGGAGCAGAAAAGAAAACCCAAACTAGGACTGTTCTAAGACATGGGGCAAAATTCGTGTCCTGTGTGTCGTGGGGACATTTGAAGTAATCTTTAAATCGAATGAAGGAGAGCAGGTATCTCTAATCTTTTCTGTCTCTGATTGAAATCACCAGGTAAGCTCCATGTCTGAGATCTGATCTGAAACTTCCAGTGTAACACAAAGACAACCATAACAAATTCTCTGGCAAAGGACAAGAAATAGAAAAACCTTAGTAACTGCTTGTGTGCGATTCCTAGTGGAGATCCAGCTTCATATCCATTCACTAACTCCAGATGGCCCAAAGTTCATCAAAAGAAGATAACTGGACTTCTGGTTTGAGGTTGCAGTGTGACGGACGCAGGAGGATGGGGCTCCATCTTCCGCATTCGATTTCGCCCCGCTGGGGATTCTAAAAAGGGTTGAAAGTCACCCCAGAGAGGCGATGAAGAAGGAGGGGACCCTTGCTGATCATGGGAGGGTGGTGGTCCCTCTGTTTGATCTGAGGAAGCCCTCCAAACCGGGGGGAAAGACTGGCTACATCCATGTGGCCAATCAGAAACTGCTGACAACCGAAGAAAATAAGCACTAACGAGCAACTTTCAAGCAACGTGGATGGAACTAGGTGAGACCCTATCCTCTCTTTATGATTTTAAGACTTTCTCCTGGAAAATGTCCAAAGCAAAGAATCATCCCTGAGGAGAGAGGGAAGGGAAATTTCCACCCCATTCTCTCAGGAAAAGAAAAGTGGCAAATTAATTGCTTGGGGGGGGGGGAAACAGAGAAAATTACAAGATTAATTTGGAATCAATACATATATATAGCTTTGAAATGTGGGGACTAAAAGTGCTTTTGAGATTTTTTTGTTAAAAAAAAAGAGACTTGAAAAGTTTGTAATATAAGTTTGGACTTAAAAAGCTGGAAGACGGCATCAACGACATCTAGTGGCGAACCACGGCACTACAATTTATTATGTTTAAGAGAAACTTGGCTTGAAAACCAGACCTAGATAAAACTTTTGTTGTCCTCAGAAACTTTTACTCTTCTAGATTGCAGCTGGAAAAAGGGGGGGGGACTCTTAGGCTGCTTATCTGTGTGGCAGAGATGATAAACTATTTTAAAACTGGCCTGCCTGGACCACAAATATAAACACCAACTGACTTTTAGAGCTGTGTCATGGAGCTATTTACCTGTAGAAGAAACATGCATTATGGATTGAGATGATGGAATACTTTGGATTATAAACCTTTGACTGAACAACTTTTAATTGCTTTTTTCTCTCTGGACAGAAAGGACATGTTTCTCATTGGACATAAAAACTTGAATTTTGCTTATATTTGCTTAGGGGAGGCTTCAGGATGGACTGGTAGGATGGCTGGATAACTTGGAGCTCAAATGACAATTGACTAGAACTCTTTTAATCCCTAAATAGATTGGACTATAGCGACCACATATAAAAACAAAATGGATCTTCCATACTCAGCTTTAAATGGTAAAAAAAAATCTCTAACACTTATCTCCAAAGTCCCCAGCTTGACCTATCAACAAGAAAATGTTGACAAAGCTCAAAAGGAAATTCTTTCTATGTTAAAATTAATACAAGAGACAATTGATTTAACTCATGATGAGACTAAAAATAACACAAAGGAGATAAAATAACAATTTTCTAATCTAAATCCACAAAATCAGAAAATGACTATAAAGAAGGAACTAGTAACCCAGAAAATGGAAAATTAGAGGAAGCAGATCCAAAGATGGAGGACCTAAAGGAAGGAATTAACAAACAGACTCAGACAAAGGAAGAATTAGAAGATGTAGCAATAATACCGGAAATCGAAAAGACATCTTATCTGTCAAGATCTCAGAACACTCTTGAGGATAAGGAAGAAGAGCCAATCGAATAGAAGATAAAGCTGTTAGGAGAATTGTGGGAAATTGGAGAAGGAGAGAGGCTGCTTAATGAATATCAATGGGCTGAGCGTTCTTCCAAAAATATCTTAACCAAATTGTCTTACTTATTCCAAACAATATATATAAAAATAGAGGAAGAAATATTTGATGATTCAAAGGCATTGACCTGGAAAGTTAGTTGGCAAAGGAAGAAAGCTAGAGTAAGATTGAAGAAAATAGAGGTCCTGACCCATTAGATGGGATATTATACTATTAAAGAGATGTTTAAATATGGCTAAGAGAATAGATAATTGTTAGAAATAGAAGAGTTATTAGAACTAGAAAGATAGGATTTATAACTAGAATTTTACATTTTGATATGAGAAGGGAAATATGAAAATGCTAAGAGGTTTGAGCAAGGGACACCCTTGGTTGCCCAAATATAATTTATTTTGAGAAAATTATAAGTGATAGAGACACTTTGAACACTGATGGGAAATCAATTTTTTTAAAAAGGGAAAAACAGGATATTGATTGAACAAATGGATATTAGGTGTAAATGCAATTGAGATATGTTTTGATTGGAAAAGATATTTTAAATTGACACTACTGATATTATACATAATATTAGAAAAATGTAACAAAGATGCTGATATTCAATTGTATATATATTAACAGCAATAAGAATTGTATTTGCCCAGTATGGAAAACGTATAACACCAGAAGAAGAGAGGAAGCACTGGATGGTGTGGTATTGTACCTAGATTGAGGAAGTTAATATGTACCACTGAATTACTGATGGACCCAGACAACACGTTGTTTATTAAGTACTTATGATTATAAAACTAGAAAATTAATACTTTTTTTAAAAAAGAAGAAGATAACTGGAACTGCAAAAGACAGCTTTAAGTTATCTTATCTATGTGCTAGGGAAAAAACTACAGCAACAAAGTGAAGATGTGGTATGATCGTGTTTGTGCAACCATTTTGGGGATATGAAAATGAGCTTTAAACAGCATATGTGATATTCATGAAATTCAAGAAATCTTTCTATCCTAATAATTTTTTAAAATATGTTCTCCATACCTATTTTCTGCAGCCCATCTGTGGTGGTGAAGCACTTTTTGCAGCACATTAGAACTGTGGTGTAAGCCTTAAACATTAAGGTAACTAAAAACCCTCTCCAAAATCTAGTAGGAAAACATCTTAGCCCATTGTTGCTCCTTTTCATCGCCTCCCCTTGTATGTGGCCTCCTTCCAAATGTTAACTGTGGCCCTCAGACATGAAAGGCTGCCTGCTTTGTGTTAAGGATAAGCTCTTGCTTCCTTAAAGANTGGTGCTTCTTCTCTGGAATTCCTCCTCAGGTCTCAGGATTCAAAACCACCCCCCTCCCTTTACTCTTTATTATTAAAAACCGAGGCTAGAAACCCCAGCCAACTCCCTTTCTCCACACTCTCGCTTGCCTCCGTTTCAGATATCCTCCCACGGAGGAAGCAATAAAACTTCACTCTACCTAGCCTCTATTTAAAATACTCTTGATAGAAAAATAAAATAAGCTTCCAGACCTTCTCTTCTCAACTCCAACCACCCCGGCCTTCTCCTTTCCTTTCCTTTTCTATCCTTCCTCCTTCCACTCACGCCAGCCACACCCAAAGCCAACTGCAGCTGTCCCAATCTTTTCCTTCCCAGTCAAGCTCCTGCAAGTACTCTCAGGCAGTCCCCGCTACAAAAGCATCATTATTGAACAATTAAAAGTGGTAACTTCGTACATACTCCTTGAGTCCAGGCCTCTAGAATGTGATGCTGTGGTGAGATTCTTCTGCACCTCCTTGTTATGTATTCTTGGGGGAAGACATAGAAAAATTGCTTTGCGTTTCATTTGGCTGTTAATAAATCAGTGATACCTTCTAGTTAATTTCTTTAAAGTCAAGTCAAGAGGGCTGGTCTTTATCCTTCGTATATGCTTCAGTACTCCAGATTTGATTCTGGCTGTAGTGATTCCTTCCAGGATCCACAGACTCCAACTAAAGCAAAGGAGGGAGCAGAAAAGAAAACCCAAACTAGGACTGTTCTAAGACATGGGGCAAAATTTGTGTCCTGTGTGCCGTGGGGACATTTGAAGTAATCTTTAAATCGAATGAAGGAGAGCAGGTATCTCTAATCTTTTCTGTCTCTGATTGAAATCACCAGGTAAGCTCCATGTCTGAGATCTGATCTGAAACTTCCAGTGTAACACAAAGACAACCATAACAAATTCTCTGGCAAAGGACAAGAAATAGAAAAACCTTAGTAACTGCTTGTGTGCGATTCCTAGTGGAGATCCAGCTTCATATCCATTCACTAACTCCAGATGGCCCAAAGTTCATCAAAAGAAGATAACTGGACTTCTGGTTTGAGGTTGCAGTGTGACGGACGCAGGAGGATGGGGCTCCATCTTCCGCATTCGATTTCGCCCCTCTGGGGATTCTAAAAAGGGTTGAAAGTCACCCCAGAGAGGCGATGAAGAAGGAGGGGACCCTCGCTGATCATGGGAGGGTGGTGGTCCCTCCGTTTGAAGCCCTCCAAACCGGAAGGAAAGACTGGCTACATCCATGTGGCCAATCAGAAACTGCTGACAACCAAAGAAAATAAGCACTAATGAGCAACTTTCAAGCAACCTGGATGGAACTAGGTGAGACCCTATCCTCTCTTTATGATTTTAAGACTTTCTCCTGGAAAAAAAATGTCCAAATCAAAGAATCATCCCTGAGGAGAGAGGGAAGGGAAATTTCCGCCCCATTCTCTCAGGAAAAGAAAAGTGGCAAATTAATTTCTTGGGGGGGGGGGAACAGAGAAAATTACAAGATTAATTTGGAATCAATACATATATATAGCTTTGAAATGTGGGGACTAAAAGTGCTTTTGAGATTTTTTTGTTTAAAAAAAGAGACTTGAAAAGTTTGTAATATAAGTTTGGACTTAAAAAGCTGGAAGACGGCATCAACGACATCTAGTGGCGAACCACGGCACTACAATTTATTATGTTTAAGGGAAACTTGGCTTGAAAACCAGACCTAGATAAGACTTTTGTTGTCCTCGGAAACTTTTACTCTTCTAGATTGCAGCTGGGAAAAGGGGGGGGAAAACTCTTAGGCTGTTTATCTGTGTGGCAGAGATGATAAACTATTTTAAAACTGGCCTGCCTGGATCACAAATATAAACACCAACTGACTTTTAGAGCTGTGTCATGGAGCTATTTACCTGTAGAAGAAACATGCATTATGGATTGAGATGATGGAATACTTTGGATTATAAACCTTTGACTGAACAACTTTTAATTGCTTTTCTCTCTCTGGACAGAAAGGACATGTTTCTCATTGGACATAAAAACTTGAATTTTGCTTATATTTGCTTAGGGGAGGCTTCAGGATGGACTGGTAGGATGGCTGGATAACTTGGAGCTCAAATGACAATTGACTAGAACTCTTTTAATCCCTAAATAGATTGGACTATAGCGACCACATATAAAAACAAAATGGATCTTCCATACTCAGCTTTAAATGGTAAAAAACCATCTCTAACACTTATCTCCAAAGTCCCCAGCTTGACCTATCAACAAGAAAATGTTGACAAAGCTCAAAAGGAAATTCTTTCTATGTTAAAATTAATACAAGAGACAATTGCTTTAACTCATGATGAGACTAAAAATAACACAAAGGAGATAAAATAACAATTTTCTAATCTAAATCCACAAAATCAGAAAATGACTATAAAGAAGGAACTAGTAACCCAGAAAATGGAAAATTAGAGGAAGCAGATCCAAAGATGGAGGACCTAAAGGAAGGAATTAACAAACAGACTCAGACAAAGGAAGAATTAGAAGATGTAGAAATAATACCGGAAATCGAAAAGACATCTTATCTGTCAAGATCTCAGAACACTCTTGAGGATAAGGAAGAAGAGCCGATCGAATAGAAGATAAAGCTGTTAGGAGAATTGTGGGAAATTGGAGAAGGAGAGAGGCTGTTTAATGAATATCAATGGGCTGAGCGTTCTTCCAAAAATATCTTAACCAAATTGTCTTACTTATCCCAAACAATATATATAAAAATACAGGAAGAAATATTTGATGATTCAAAGGCATTGACCTGGAAAGTTAGTTGGCAAAGGAAGAAAGCTAGAGTAAGATTGAAGAAAATAGAGGTCCTGACCCATTAGATGGGATATTATACTATTAAAGAGATGTTTGAATATGGCTAAGAGAATAGATAAGTGTTAGAAATAGAAGAGTTATTAGAACTAGAAAGATAGGATTTATAACTAGAATTTTACATTTTGATATGAGAAGGGAAATATGAAAATGCTAAGAAGGTTTGAACAAGGGACACCCTTGGTTGCCCAAATATAATTTATTTTGAGAAAATTATAAGTGATAGAGACACTTTGAACACTGATGGGAAATCAAATTTTTAAAAAAGGGAAAAACAGGATATTGATTGAACAAATGGATATTAAGTGTAAATGCAATTGAGATATGTTTTGATTGGAAAAGATATTTTAAATCGACACTACTGATATTATACATAATATTAGAAAAATGTAACAAAGATGCTGATATTCAATTGTATATGTATTAACAGCAATAAGAATTGTATTTGCCCAGTATGGAAAACGTATAACACCAGAAGAAGAGAGGAAGCACTGGATGGTGTGGTATTGTACCTAGATTGAGGAAGTTAATATGTACCACTGAATTACTGATGGACCCAGACAACACGTTGTTTATTAAGTACTTATGATTATAAAACTAGAAAATTAATACTTTTTTTAAAAAAGAAGAAGATAACTGGAACTGCAAAAGACAGCTTTAAGTTATCTTATCTATGTGCTAGGGAAAAGACTACAGCAACAAAGTGAAGATGTGGTATGATCGTGTTTGTGCAACCATTTTGGGGATATGAAAATGAGCTTTAAACAGCATATGTGATATTCATGAAATTCAAGAAATCTTTCTATCCTAATAATTTTTTAAAATATGTTCTCCATACCTATTTTCTGCAGCCCATCTGTGGTGGTGAAGCACTATTTGCAGCACACTAGAACTGTGGTGTAAGCCTTAAACATTAAGGTAACTAAAAACCCTCTCCAAAATCTAGTAGGAAAACATCTTAGCCCATTGTTGCTCCTTTTCATCGCCTCCCCTTGTATGTGGCCTCCTTCCAAATGTTAACTGTGGCCCTCAGACATGAAAGGCTGCCTGCTTTGTGTTAAGGATAAGCTCTTGCTTCCTTAAAGAGTTTATATTTGCTTTCCAAAAGACATCAACTCACTAATACCCACTGAGACTGTAAGATGGAGAACACTGCAAAAGGAAAATGCATGATGCTTGTTACATGTGTATTTTCTCAAGAGAGCTAAAGAAAGATTTATTATTTCAAGGCTGGCAGTTTAATTGCTGAGCACCAACCTGCTAGCAGTTTGGCTGGCAGGGACAATTAAGCCTACTGCTAAAGGACCTTTGTGCCTTTAGACTTCAGCCGTAATGTCTGGTTGAGATTTTGTATAGCCTTTAGCATTCTGTTAAACCAATCCAGTTGTTTATTTGTTTCTGTTTTCTCCCTATACATTTGATTTCATACTTACTATCCCTTTCATATAAATCTTTGATCAGTTGCTTGTTGTTTCTTAAACCAGATCTTGGTTGCTATTTTGACTTGCCATTGATAGTTTGGTGTGCTCAGACTACATTTATTATTGAACAGAACAAAAAAAAATATTTTTTTGAATTATTGTTTATCTGAAGCACAGTTCTTCATTCTGAAAGAGCTTAAGGAGGTATACAAAAAACAAAGCAGTCTTCAATAAAAGCAAATAAAATGATCAACAATAAAACCCTATTCTAGACCAGGACAATAAAAATAAAGCCAGAATTAAAATAGAGCTTATTTAAAGGGCCACTTTTTACTTTGCAAATTACTAAGTGAACAAATACATCTTGAGTTTTATCATTCTAAACTATGTTGAGCAAATATTAAGTAGCTAAATTAACCTAAATTCAAGATTCATAGAGGAAAAATGTATAGAATATACTAAACCGTAATGATTATTTTGATTTATTTATTTATTTTATTCATTTGTATCCCACCTTTATTACTTTTATAAATAACTCAAGGCAGCAAACATATTCTCCTATTTTTCTCACCACAACAACCCTGTAAGGAGTTTTGAGCTGAGAGAGTGACTGGCCCAGGGTTACCCAGCTGGCTTTCATGGCTAAGACAGAGCTATATTCATGCTCTCCCTCCTTCTAGCCTAATCTATATACCATATGTTATTAAAGGAATTAAAGTTATTTAAAAAAGGATCTTCTACTTCTGAATTACAGTGTGAGCCAGGCAACCAGGGAAAACATGCCTATTTATTTTAATATGCAGATGGAATGGTAATAGAAGTAATATTTTAATGAATCAATCTATAATAGTTTTGGAATTTATCTTGACAATTGGCATATTGATTGACTGAGAGGTGGTCAACATTTTGGACAAGTTTCAAAAAGCGCCCCTTTGGGCATTGGATTTCCAGCAGATATTCAAGAATACCTTGTATTGACTCAGGATCAGGTTTATAATGTTCATACTTACACAAACTTCCCTACTTAATTGTAAAGCAGTTCCTCCTCCTACCGCATCTTTAATAGGTAATGGCATTGGCTTATTTTCTTTCTTACTTTGCTTTTCAAAAGCATGGCAAGACCTCTGTAGCACAGGTTTTAGGGAATCTTTAGGCTGTGGGCCAAAGTACTTGCCAGTGACATAATCTTAATGGAACCACTGGCTACTTTGATCAACAACAGTAGCAGCATAAGGTACGCGATGGTCCATCCAGTTCAAAGTTAAAGCCTAGCTTTTGGTTCAGTACAAGCAATGCCAGGAACCAAATTTCAGGACAGATAAAGCATCTATTTCTGGCATCCTCCTGTTTATCCACACCCTGCCTTTCAATATCCTGTTTCCTCGGTAGAAAATATGCACAGAAAATGGCAACTGAGAGGATTGCCTTGAGTGTTTACAGGTGCTGTGCCTCAGTGTTTAATGGCCATGCTCTGATTACAATTTGTTGGGGCAACTTGCTTCAAGATACCTTACTCTGGCCTTGGTGGAGGTTTAATAGAGCCTTTTAAGCATTTCATCATAAAATGCTCTTGAAGGAATTGAAGCATTTATTATGATGGATTGAAATGTTTCATAAGCAAACATCCACAGTTCCTGTCCCCTTGTCCCTCACATCGTTATTTTCTCCCCCCCCCACCCTTCCTTGCCTCAGAAGAAAAAAAAGAAAAATGGAACCAAAGCCCTGGAGGCTGAGCTTTAATTTGACCTGCCAATGCTGTGACCAGCTAAAATGAGGGCTCCCCAAAAGAAACCAATCAAACGGCAGCATCTCTTGATTGCCCTCCCCAGGTCCGTTCCTCATTCAGCCAGTAGACATTTTACAAGCCAAGGAGGGCTTAACAGGATGCTTGGTCTGCAAATCAAGATTTCAAAATTAGGCTTTCAGCCCAGCTGGTTGACCTTATAAATTTTCTAAGTCAAATGGTCGCCAGTGTAAATAACCATCATTTTTCTTGGTGTCAGAATGTTTAGACAGAGCTAAGCATGGTGGCATATGGTTCCCAACACACACACACACACACACACACACCTGAGGCTTTATGGATTGCTTCATTACATAGACTTCAGGAGCATACCTCATCTGTTTTACATTTCTTTTGCAGCCTGTTCTGAAGGCTAATGGAGAGCTTTGGGGCAGTGCTGTTAACAGTACAGACTAAGTGATGGAAATCCCAATGGGAGTTTGACTTCCTCAATCTTATACATGTCTGTAGGGCAATTTCAAGTTAATAATCTTTCCTGAAACCACTTTATATGTAATGTGTCTTCTCCCCCACCGTCCCCTGCCTCCAAGCATCATTCCCTCTTTCCCAAAGGAAATTTCCTCAACCTTATTGCAAACACATACCATTACAATTGGTCAAGTAATAAAAAAAAAATTACATTACAGGTTTGTGTGGGTTTCTCTGTCTCTTGGTTATTAAAATGAAACAGGACAAGGTTGTTATGAATATTTTAACAGGTGCCTTTCAATAAAAATTAAAGAGGAAACAGGCAATTAGTAGAAAGGAATTTTTTTTAATGATGTCCATTAAAAACATGGACAGCTTGAACTCTACTAGAACTCTAGATCTCAACATTATAACGCCAATGCAAGTTAACTGGAGACCATGGTTACTAATGAAACCCTGTCTTTGAATCAAAAGTCTCTCTGTCCCTTCTACCCTGGAAGGCTGCTTCTCTTCTCTCAGGATTAAACTGCCTGTAGGGAACTCTGCAGTTTCAAATTCTGAGATATAAAATAACCCATTTCTTATTAAATTGGAGTCTGGGATGCCATACAGATGATCAATATGTTCCCGTTCACTAAAAACTTTGTAAACTAATAAAATAAATAGTTCCAATAAAAAACTAAAGTTGTAATCCACTAGGACAAAATGGTGCTGGAATAGATCGGCATAGTTTATACAAACTATAGAAAGCTTTGTGTGTATCTGTTCTAAAACAGGGTGAGAGGCTACTTCCCTGATGAAATTAATGTTAAACTCATTTTTCTGCATTGATTTTCCTAAACTTAATGTCAGTTCATCAATTCTTTGTAGAATTGTATTAGATGGAAAGAAAATCTGAAAAACACCCTAGCCACCAGTGTTATATGATGTTCACTGCTACTATGCTTGGTTTTATGGATTAACAAACTAACTTTTTTTAACCAATCCCATCTGATGGCATCTCTGATTATTAGGATATCAAGAGATGAAGCATCGAGGCTTTATGTAGCAAGCTAGAGAAATCATTTTAACCACAACTGCTTGTTTCTGTTAATATATAGTTTTGCCAACAGGCCTATTTCTCATTTGAGATTTTATATTTGGTGAGAGAAACCTCTGGGCAGAATACATATTTCACTGTGACAATATGCATTAAAATGCAAATGGAGGGGAGGAGATAGAGTGAATATCTAAACACAAACAGGTGAGAAAAGAGTTGTGCAAAAATAACTGTTTTAGCTCTTATCATTCTTTGCTGAAATCATCCTATATTGACCTACACTGACCTACAACCAGCCTGCGAACCCCTCAGAATCCAAATCAATTGCACAGCCAACTGATGACAGCACCAACTCTCAACCAACCCTTGCAAGCCCCCTCTCCATCCCCAGCAGTTCACTTGCAATGACCCTGATCTGATGCAATCTCCCCATCACAAGACCCATCCCCAGCCTCTCTCTGATGACTCACACCTGACCCATCACAAGACCCTCACTTGACACACCCCACACCTGGTAAACAGAACACTGACATCCCCTAAACCAGGAGTGTCCAATTGCCAGCCCGCAGGCCGGATGCATCATCTGGAAGCCGCGCCCACCCGATTGCTGGCAATGGCAAAACTGGCCCGATACGTTGCATGACGTCATGTGATGTTGTGAGTTTGACATGTCTGCCCTAAACCAGGGGTAGGCAACCTTGGCTCTTTTATGACTCATGGACTTCAACTCCCAGAATTCCTTAGCCAGCATGGCTGGCTCAAGAATTCTGGGAGTTGAAGTCCACAAGTCATAAAAGAGCCAAGGTTGCCTACTTCTGCCCTAAACTCTGCTGAAGATGTTACCTAGCCTGGTAACGAAATGTTCAGAAACCAACCCACAAGCTGGGAGAATCAACCTTCACCCCCATCATCCTATATAATAAGAAGTTAGGGGAATATGTTGATATCCTCATAATAAAGATACTTTTAAAAATTTCCACAATCTATTAATCACCAATTGTACTATTCTTTTAACCATCAAATATGATAAAATGGAAAGACCAGATGTATGATCTATTAAATAACAAGTATTCAGTGCCTCTTAGTATTGCTAAAATACCGTTGCATATGAGACTTTAAAAGATCACATATCCCACAGAAAATTTAGGCCGATTGCCATTTTTTTAAATCAAATTTTACCAACTAACTTTCTAAGAGGAAGAACTGGAGATGTAAAACATTGGAACCTGATAAATTTGTCTATCTATCCCAAAAGACTACAGGTAGTCCTCGACTTACAAGCATTCATTTAGTGACCATTCAAAGTCACAATATCACTGAAAAAAGTGACTTATGACTGTTTTTCACCCTTAGGACCATTGGAGCATCCCCATGGTCAAATTCAGAGGCTTGGCAACCAGCTCATATTTATGACAATTGCACTGTTCTGGGGCCACATGATCACCTTTTGTGGCCTTCTGACAAGCAAAGTCAAGGGTGAAGCCAGATTCACTTAACCACTATAGCAAGAAAGTTCGTAAAATGGGGCAAAACTCACTTAACAACTGTCTCACTTAGCAATGGAAAGTTTGGGCTCAATTGTAGTTCGAGGATTACCTGCCTCAGAAATTAGTTCTGAAGAATTTAGGTTGAACCATTCTAGAATCAACAATGTTTAGTATTCCTGATTTTTTTTTTTAATCTGCGTCAAATTTAAATGCTACCTAGTAGACAACTTTAAAAGGAACCAGTCGAATATGCTTATATGCTGATGGGTGAGCATTTTGTTCAGTTCCTTTGTCTTCAGTCTACATTCAAAAATATCTTCTTAAATATAAAAGAAAGAAAAGAGGAAATTTTTTTTAAAGCAGATGGGGAGAAACAGAGATTTTGCTCACACCATGCTAAACTGCCGTGCATTGTTATAAACATCTTCAGTAACTCCTGAAACAAACAAGCAATTTTCCTTAGGATTATGAGTATTTTATGAACACATATCCATTTAAAAAGAAGCCATTAATGAAAATGGAACTGGTTCAACATTTGCTGAATAAATCTAAGACATTTTAACCCATCAAGTTCTCCACTGAAATGAATGGGACTTGAATAACTTCCTATAAACTGTGCTGGTGATCATTGTTATTACTGAAAATCATAATGCTATAAATGTAGTCCCTGAAGAAATAATGATATCAACTCATGTTACAGTCATTGGTTGTTTTTTAATTCTCAAAATAACTGGAATGACATCTACCTTTCTCAAATAAATTTTGGAATCTCTCACATTCAATGGATCTATAATGTAACAGACTTTAGAGGATTTCTATTTTAAACAATCTAACTTTTTGTATTTTTTTATTGAACACCTTGAAGAAAATACATAAACAAGAGAAAATATAAGAAAAGAATAAGATACAATACAGGTAAACTAGAGATTTTAAAATGTCATGGGTATTATAGTTTTCTAATATAACATTTACACACACACACACACACACACACACACGTATTAAAGGTTAGGAATCACTATTGAACTCAAGCTAAAAATGATTATCTAAAACAGGAGTGTCAAACTGCCGGCCCGTGGGTTGAATGCATCATGCCAAAATCACGCTCACCCCATTGCCAGCAATGGAAAAAAAGTCACGATACATCATGACACATCACGTGACGTTGCGTGTTTGATGCCCTTGATCTAAAACTATGGTCAACATGGACTAATCACCAAGTGGAGTTGAACTCTATAGGTTTGGTCCATATGGCTATGGACTGTAAATCTCTTCTGATTTAGTTATTTCATACAAATGAAATAGAGATTCTGTGTATATATAAACCCAAAGTTTGAACTGGTACCAATCCATGTTTCAGATTATAAAAGATTACTAGAGATTGCAACTGGGACTGGCAATTAAATCATTAAGCAAAGTGGCCTCTAAGCGAAATTACATCTGTGCTTATGATCTTACTTCAGCTTTCCTTTGCTTGATGAACCTGCAAATGTCATAAATGCTAGAACTGGTCGTAAAGTTGCTTTTCATCACCATCATAACTGGGAAAGGTCACTAAACGAGGACTAGATTTCTATAGCTTGGTTAGAATATTTCCCATGAAGGGATCAAAGGAAATGTTTATCATTGCTGAAATTTTCCTATGTAATACGCAATCTAACTTACTTTCTATGTGCATAAGATGGTTGCTTCCTTTCACGAAACATTCTAGAGCAGTGTTTCTCAACCTTGACAATTTTAAGGCATGTGGACTTCAACTCCCAGAATTCCACAGCCAGCAATGCTGGGTGTGGAATTCTGGGAGTTGAAGTCCACATGCCTTAAAATTGTCAAGGTTGAGAAACACTGTTCTAGAGAACCACTCTGTAGAGGAAGCGCCATCTGCTGGTGTGGGGTGTACACAAAGTTAGATTGTGATTCAAACATGGACTTAGTTTTTAAATTGTGTATGTATACAGGTTTGTGTATTTTATACATACATACATACATACATACATACCTAATCTAAAAACTAAGTCCAATGTTTGAATCACAGTCCAATCTTTGTCCATAATCTGCACAAAGCAGATTGACAAAGATATTTACATCAGGGAGACAACAAAATTTGCTTCCACAAAGCAATGTGCATCTCTTCAGATTGCTTTGGATTCATTCTTACAGGAGAATGTTCCTCTCTGCTTTGTTCCCAGCCCTGGCTCTCATCTTTTCAGGCTGCACAGCTTCAGGCCTTCTATGAGATTGCCTGAAGTGTTCAATGAAGCTGCTCAACCTAGAAGCCCCTCAGTAGGCTTCTTACAAGCTCTGGCACGTGCTTGATGAGCAGACGAACTCCGTAGCCTTTGCTGAAATTTCCAGCTTCCAGTTAGGAAACCTTTCAGCCAGCACTGCACAAGCTGTGGGAAAAAAAAGATGAGAAGGGCTCTAAAGCAGAGCAAGCTAAAGCAGTGTAGTTGTTTCGCTTCACTCTCGCAACTGAGGGATTGTCTTGCTTTGTGTAGCAGCTCACGGGACCGCTACACTCCGACCTTTGGTGAAGTGAAGTATCTCTTCAAAGCCTCTGCGCAGCCTTCCTACAAAGCAGTCTAAAAGGAGAAAACTGCTTTGTACTCAGAGATTAAACAAGAGCTTCCCATGTTGGTTGTCAGGAAAACCTGTTTTTACACACCTATGAGATCCTTCATTGCTGCTGAGGAGAGATGGTAAGAAAGAAGCAAAAACATGAATATTGGTCTGACACCATTACCTATGGAGCAGGCCAACATTCCTCATTTGCACAAAAAAGTAGTGCAGTACATGACCCCGTTGGAACATGCAGCATCTGTTCCTATAATAAGGATGTTATAACCAAAACATGTTCAAGAATACTAAAACCAAATCTACTTCTGTGAATAATATGCAAGCATAATTATAATCTGCGTTTGCTTTACCTTTATGATATAACATTGCATAGTTTACAATATACACTAGTGTTTTGAATGTAACCAATACTTGGAGTATATGCAGGAAGGGAGTGACTTTACTATAAATACGTCTGGAGTTCTTTTTCAAACATGTATAATTTTTGTACGTACATACTGAAAATGGCCTTATAACACATTCCGTTACCTAAACAAACAAGAAACACAAGGAAGAGGAAGGAAATTGCAAGCTATACCTAAATGCAAAGAGATCAGTAGTTGTTTATATCATTTTAAGCAATGAATTACAAATCTAAATATTTCTCCTTTCTCATTTAAGATTAGACTAAACAAGAGAAAAATAGATAAATGAAAAATATATTTTAAAGAGTTTTGTTTTAGTTAGGATTCTGAGGAAATATGTCGGAGATATACACAAAAAGTATCCTAGATACAGAGAGAGGGGGGGGGAAACAAAGCCCTAACCAATATTAAAATGGAAAGAATGAACATTACAAGACAGGATACAATGACAGACAGGAGGAAGACCTACAATACTGAGGCTTAAACCTTCAAAATAATAATAATAACATAATAATAATAAAAGAACAATCATGGCAAAAGAAAGCCAAGATAGTGCCAATAGTAAATGATGGGTGAACATCACCAGCATTAACAATATGATCATCAGCCAATTGCAAAAGGCAGCTTTACTTGGAACAGGCTTATAACCTGCAACAGTACCTTTAGCACAGGAGTCTTCAAACTTGGCCCTTTTATGACTTGTGGACTTCAATTCCCAGAATTCCTCAGCCAGCGTGCCTGGCTGAGGAATTCTGGGAGTTGAAGTCCACAAGTCATAAAAGGACCAAGTTTGAAGACCCCTGCTTTAGCACCATCAAACATCCACATCTGTCTTTCCCAGGTCCTTGGGAAGGAATCACAAGGTGATAGAAATGCCAAATCCAGTCTAAACATCTGGCTGACTATGTAACCAACCATCATCACCATAACTGATAATTTATTAAATGTATATCCTGCTCAACTCCTAATGACTCTGGGTGGTTCAACTCCTAATGATTCTGGGTGGTCTAAACAAAAAAAAGATTATGATTTCTTTAAAAATTAGTTCTGGTTTCTTCATTCTTAAGTTAGTTCTTCGTTCTGGTTTGCAGAAATTTAAGGAAATACAGTCAGAGATACAACTATATAATGATGGGGATGGATTGATTTAATCTTAAAAATAAAGATTGCAGCACAAGAATTATCAAAAGAGTCAGTTTGCTAAAACAATCATCCTTTCACTGAATGCATGAAGGGCAATAAGTTGTATATATCAATCTCAATTCCTGGCCTCCCAATATTCAGCTAAAGATAGGAACAGGTTCTACTAGGAAAATCTGGTTTGATTCAATTACAATAAAGAAAGAAATTGAAACTGGAGATTAAATCATCATTTCTCAATCCAATCCTGGCTTGACTCATGACATTCAACCTGACCATGTTTACCTGACCATGTTTACCTGCAGCAGAAAGAAAGGTTGATGTCCTAAGCAGTAACAATTCTAGCAACAATCTCAATGTCTTTCAAAGACAATTAAGGTCAGTGCTTTTCATGCCTCCATTCCAATATAGAACTAAATACACAGCAGAAACCATGGCCAGTACACACACACCAACACACACACACCACAAACAGCCTTCTGATGTCTTCTCTCACATTCCACTCCATGATTTTCCCACACTAAAGGATGGAGCATCAATTATTAGGTTAATTAGGCCAAATTGTTAGGCAAGGATAAGGATGAAGCAGATATTCATCAAACCTTAATTTATAGAACTTAATTCAGGAATAAATAGAATGGTCATCTTCCTGTTCTTGTATTCATTGGAAAGTAGGATATGTTATGTGAGTGAGGCAGGGATCAGTATTTCTTTAAGTCTGTGATAGATTACTAGGCAATTTCATGCAATGACATGGATATTTTAAAATAAAATTAATGAAATTCAAAAATAATATACAATGTATGTATTAGAGTAGGGGTCCCCAACTTGTGGGCCACGGCCCACTACCGGGCCATGGCCTGCTGGCCACCGGATCGCAGGTCAGGCTGGCCAGTGCATGCACGTGTGCGCAACACTCATCTCCACCTTGGCTAGTGCCACGGCCGCGTGGCAAAAATGGGGCTTCGTGCAGCCTAAACAGGGCTCCGTGTGGCAAAAATGGGGCGGGGCTAACACCCACATGGTTGAAAACAGGGCAGGGCTAGTGACTGTCATGTGGGCACTAGAGCCATCCCATTTCTCCGCGCTTGCACGTAAAATGCTTCCCCTTCCCTTTCCCTCCAGTCCACCAACCGAGAAAGGTTGGGGACCTCTGTATAAGAGAGAGAGAGAGAGTGAATGAGAAGAAAGAAGAAAGAGGAAGGAAGGAAGGAAGGAAGGAAGGAAGGAAGGAAGGAAGGAAGGAAGGAAGGAAGGAAGGAAGGAAGGAAGGAAGGAAGGAAGGAAGGAAGGAAGGAAAGATCCAGACTTCATCAGAACACTTGTGAGTATTCAGAAATCTCATGAGATTTCAGATACATTTAAACAAAAAAAAAATCTACATTTAATTTTGTAAATCTAATGGAAGGGTCCACAATGCCAAAAATAATGCTATCGAAAGCCAATGAAACAACAATAATGTTGAACTGCATTCAGCATAAATACTAGGGCTACAAAATTAAGGCTGAATATATGTGCACAAGCCTTTTCCTCCCACAAGCCTTTGGGTGAAGCCATGGGGTAAGTGCTTGGGCCCTAAACATGCAGCTGGGCCCATCCATAGAATGGCCAAGTATCTAAAAATGTTTACTAGGACTATAACTTTTCATTCAAGACAATGAGCTTTATTGGTGAAACTACACTCCCAAGACGTGTGTTAAAAAATAACACCAAATAGAATATAGTAAGAAGAGACTGTCAACTAAGAAGGGAACTCAAAACATTCTGTTCCTGGTCCTTTCAGCATGTCAAAAAGATTCTCTTGCTCTCCAGCAGCTCTGTGCGCATGGCTGAAAACATTTTCAAATCTTCCAGGCATTTGCCATTGGGAAGTCTGCCTTAAGAGAGCCAGTAAATCCATTCAGCTGCAGGCATTCACGATGCTCTCACTCCAGTCTTTTGTACCTGACATGGAAAGCAATTGAAATGAGCTGGACACGGGTGGCTGGGTTGGTATGCAACCGCACATTCTCCCCCTTGCTTGGAGGCTGGAGCGCTGGTGTGTGCCAACAGTAAAAACCTACAAAAAGAGGACCAGACCCTTGAGAGAGAGAAAAAAAATAGAAAAAGGATTTATGAAGAAAAAAATAAAGAAGCATGCACTTTGGTGTTTCCCC
Organism: Protobothrops mucrosquamatus; assembly: GCF_001527695.2. Lineage (NCBI taxonomy): Eukaryota > Metazoa > Chordata > Lepidosauria > Squamata > Viperidae > Protobothrops > Protobothrops mucrosquamatus. Next base: position 16,937 of record NW_015390570.1, on the reverse strand, counting down.
ATCTTCAAAACATCTCATTGCTGATCTTTTTCTGCTGGTTTTCTAGACTTCTGATTTTCTTATGACAGAATGCCCATGAGAAGCAGACTTCTGATTATTTAATAAATGTAAAAGGGAGTCAGTAAGACAGTGCAATTACCTCAGTTCCCTTTGTTAGTGTATATAAAATCCCTCTTAGCTAAATACACATAGAATACAAGCTTGAAGTGTTATAGGCAAAGGGTTCAGTCCCAAGGTCATCCTTGCACTCATATCTTTGACCAACTGCTGCACAAATCTGTATATTTTTCCCCTTTGTATAAAACTTGCCTCCTAAAATAGTAGCTGAAGCCCATCCAGACCAATTGCTGACTTGTGAAAAAGTGCTTTTCCTGATGTTTTATGAGGAAACAAAAACAGTGGAAAGATCTGCCACAGCAATAATATATATCTACATGTATGTGTATGTGTATGTATACGTGTGTGTATGTACGTGTGTGTTGTGTGTGTGTGTTGTGTGTGTGTGTGTGTGTGTGTGTGTGTGGCTACAGGCAGGTTACTTGTTCTTGGGCTCAGCTGTTGATCACAGTATGCCTTCAGGCAGGAACTGAGAGCAAACCAGTGGAGCTGTAGAGTATTTCTCTACCTAATCCTTTCTCTGAATTTTATTCAGCCATTTCCCCTACGATAATAAGATCTGTGGTAGTCATAAAAGCTTTTCAATCTCTGTCCTGACTTTCTGCAAGTAAGCCGCTTTGTTTTGAGTTTCTGTCATTTTCACAATGAACTTTTGCTTAAACGAATGGAATTATTCTTTCCTAAGCATATAATTCTTGCTCTCCTGCAGGTCTTATCTCCTGGATTCCTTTCTTGTTCCCTTCCTCCTCTCCCACTCCTCTTTCTGCTATCACTTTTTCATCACAGGCATCTGTTCCTAATCACAGGGACAAAATATGCATCCTGATGCCTTGGCATGAGCTCTGCCTATTCTGACTTTGGATCACGACCTCATTGGCAAGTATCTACGTGGCAGATTTTGCATTGAACGGTCATACGTCCCTGTTTGCCCCTCCAGACATCGCTGTGTCTTCATTAATTCATTTACCTACTCTGCTCATATGCTGCCCATTCCTGGAGACTCTGAGTAGCAAACAACATCAACCTAAAATAAAATAATAACCACCAAAACCCAAGGACATATCAAAAGAATAAGATTTTTAAAGATTAAAAAAAACAGAAGATACAAACATTATGCACCCTTAAACCCCACCTATTTGATCCAGTTGGATAGATAGATGAGTATAGGAGAAGTAGTCTTTGAGATTTCAAAGTCCACAGTCATTCAGGGCCTTAAAGATAACAACTAGTACTTTTCAGCTCATCCTGAAATTGATTAGCAGCCAATGTAGCTTCTGAAACCATAGCCTGGGATCATCCAAACATATCAGGACACACCCATGATTGTCCAGGCCACCAAAGTCTCTACCAGGCTCTCTTCTAGCCGTCGAACGGTATAAGATTTATTTATTTAAGATCTGGTCGATAATATCACTTCCCAAGACATTGACCTTGTTTTTCTTTAACAAATCGGAGTGAAAACATTATTCGGAAACGTAGTCCCTGTTTAAAGTACGTTCGCACCCTTTGTACATGAACCTACCCTACATGACTTCCTCCCTTATTCCCTCACATGTCCTTACTAGGATGTCTTCCTTAGGATGTAATGGCTCTGCTGTCTGATTTTCATTGGCTAACAAAGTTTATAAAGCAATGCTACCAACTTTCTAAGGTGTGGCACTTCTGAACGCAACGCTGCCAGTGTTCCGATTGTGTTCCCACCCAGGACTTATTTCGATCGAAAATAAAGTGCTGTTTCCTCAAGAAGCCTCCATTTGAGTTGCCTGATTAGACTTTTAATGGTACCTCAAATTTAAGTAAGTGCTGGGACCTTACAATAGCTTAATTACTCAACTGTGAATTTCTTAGCTGAGATAATCTAAGAAAGTCCTTAGGTGCACATAAAGACCTAAGAGCAGCAGAAAGGAGAGAAAAAGCAGCAGCAAAAAAAAATTGGAAACAAGGTTTGTTTTCAGATATCTCAGGTAATCATTCAGTGCAAGAGAAGAGGTACAAAGCTGAGTCAAAAAAGAGGAAATATCCAGACTCTCTATAAATCATTTACAAGCATGTCAAATACAGTTTCTGTCCTGTAATCCAGCCTGAAGCCTGCCAATTACGGGCCTAAATAATCCATTTCCTCTAGGACAGGGGTAGGCAACCTTGGCTCTTTTATGACTTGTGGACTTCAACTCCCAGAATTCCTGAGCCAGCCATGCTGAGGGGACAGGGAGAGGTTTCCAAGCTGAGCCATGCTGGCTCAGGAATTCTGGGAGTTGAAGTCCATGAGTCATAAAAGAGCCAAGGTTGCCTCCGCCTGCTCTAGGAAATGCAAGGCCACTGGTTTCTCCATAACCTTTCCTAGTGTAGGAAAGTTGGAAATGGGTCTAAATTTGTCCAAAACAGTCAGAATTTGAAAATGCTTCTTGAGCAGGAGCCATATCACAGTCTCCTTTGGAGGGGTTTAAAGACACCCCCACACTCAAGGAAGCATTGATTCCTGCTAAGATCCAATCTCCTACCACCTTGTAAGAGACCTTAATCTATCACGAGGGGCAGGATCCAACTGAGAAGGGTTGGAACAAACACCACAGAGAATCCCACTCACTTCTTCAGACATCACACATTCAAAATAAACCCAGATCACTTCACAAAAGAAAGCCTCAGTCATGTCCATTGGTCCTGTCCAGGTAGAATCTGAGTGGTTTTTGTCTCCAAATGCTCCAAGAATTCTCTCATCGTTCCTGTTTGGATGTCATTTAAATGCCCCATTCTGGATTGTCTGCCTTGCTTCCCATGTTCTGCAAGCCTCTAGCTTCCATTGGCTGAGCTGATATCATATACCAGATCAAAACCAAGCCAACCACATTGGGGTTTAGTTTGTGTAAAACTAACCACACTGGCTTGTAAAGCATTGCTTATGACATACCATTATATTTGAATACTCTGCAAAATGTAGTTTAGTCAGCAAACCTACACCAAAATACAACATTTGCCCTCCACAATGCCCACACGCAAGCAGAACAAGGGCCAGGCTTTCTAGGTATTTGAAGTAAAATTGAGCAGTTCGGTTGATGGGTGAATGTGGAGAAAAAACTATTTTCCACCAATCCATACAGTTATATGATAGGTGCACAGGCTCTATTTTAATGGAAGTGGAGTGCAATAGGCCCATGCTGCACATATGGAAGGGGGTAAAACGAAGTCCAACATTTGAAATATTTGGATGATTTGATGGAACTGGAACTAGAACCAGATCTAGAAGTGGACTGCTGAGAGAAGGGAGGTGTTAAATGAAGGTTAGCCAGTTTGGTCTACTAGTTAAGGCACCAGGCTAGAAAGCAGAAGACTGAGTTCTAATTCAGTCTGGGTGACCTTGGGCAAGTCACTCTCTCGCATTCCAACCTACCTCACAGGGTTGTCGTTGTGAGGAAAACAGGAGGAAGAAATTGCATTGCGTGCATTCACCGCTTTGAGTTTAAATGTTTTTATTATTTCTACCCTATTAATTATTAAATTACTTTGTAGGACCAGGGTCCAAAGGAAGTAGGTGGTTAAATCCCACTTACTCCTCTTAAGAATTGATTATACATGAACTCTCTCGTCTTTATCAATGACGTTGGTTTAAGACCTTAGTTTAGAATTTGTAGGAGAAGTCAATTTTAATGAAATAAGGTATCATTCTGTTCAAACCAGCGCCTACCTATCTGGCACATTACAACCATATGGTTTCATTTACTCTTACACCTGTCTACATTTATTTCTTATGAAGGATTCCTGACTGCCTCTATGTGACCTGTTCCCATGATGGATAGAGTTAAATAGGTTTCCTGATCTCTGAGCTCCAAATAAATAGCATAAAACAATCCAGGAGTCTCCTGTGGAATAGCTTGAACCTACAAATAAAAGCTAAGGAAGGCAGGGATCATATTTACTGTTTCCCATTAGCATCCACTTCAAAAGGAAAGTAATAAAAAAAAGCCCTTCAAATGCTAGCATCACAGTCGCCAAAAGGCAATTAAGTTGTACATGAAACTTTTGTTTAATGGCTAATAGCAACTAAGAGTTGCTATTCTTTTTAAAACCACAGAAAATGCTGCAATTCCAAGCAAGCTCTCAAGTCTGTTTAAATCTTTAATACATCTATGGGACAGTTGCTTATGGGCCGCAGCTGAGCATGTAGTAAAGTTTAATCCAGCTGTTTTATTACTGCTGGGCTTTGTAGCGGCATGTCTTCACACGTCACATCAAGACTGTCTGAGCTATCAATAAGCATCTTCTAAGTGGGTCTTGTGGTTGAGCTGAATGATTAGCATTAGATTTACTTGGCGCCAAGTATGACTGATAATGTTCTTGGATAATTCAGTATTATCTAATCTTTATACTGTGTAACTACTAGAAGCGGCATATGTAGAAAATGCCACCTAATGTATTATAACCAATGTTTTGTGTTTAATTATTGATTAATCAATCCACAGAATGTCTTGGGGTGCACATAAAAAAAAAATATTATTTCTTATGTAATACTAGCCCTAACCCATTCAACCTTTTTGCCCTTATCTTTATCAATCAGGGCAGATTGGCATCTCCTTCCCCACATGTTCCCACCAAAGATTGATATGGCAATGCTTAATTTGTTTAATGGGTCAACTCAACAAATAAGTCAAGCTACAGGAAGCTCCTATTCATAAGAAAACACTAATGTGGAAAACATTAATGCAGTCAAGTTAAAGTGTACAATTATTGAAGGTTAAAAAAAAATAGGACCCAAGTACTGACTACTGCATTTATAAGATGGACTGCTTTTAACCAGTGTGGTTGACAGGGATAAAAAAAATTCAATTGTAACCTTCAGTTAAAGCAATTTTCTAATATATGGGTAGGACAGCCACATCTGCCCTATCAAAAAGCTCTGACATAAGAATCTTCAGCATAACCAAGGCCTCCCTTTCCTTGTCCAGGATGGGACAGTTGAATATTACATCCTTCATGATTTACGGGAGCTTTGAAAATTATTTAGATCAGTTACACATTAACTGCTTGAGACAGGAGAGCTTAGTCTCATCCTTGCTCTAAGCATCCAAGCATATCACAATCTATTCTCCCTTATTTACTCTTTTGGAGACCAAAGCTTCCGTCGTAAGGAGATAAGTAGTGGACAATTGCAAAAAGAACTTAAAAGAATTTTTTGAAAATAGTCTTAGTAAGAAGTAAGAAAAGTTTCTCAGTGGTTTGGTTTGCAAATAAAGCTTTTAGAAGAAGTTATGCGTACAACTTGAAAAGAAAAAACAAAAGAAAATACAAATTATTTTCGATGAAAACGGTTAGAAAAAAGCCACGGAGGATTATTTCAATGTATGATTACTGTGATGAGATTACTAGATGTATAAAGATGGAAAGAGTCAGTACTCTGAGGGTGAAGGTTCGTTCTAGGAGCTTGTGGGTTGGTTTTGAACATTTTGTTACCAGGCTAGGTAACATCTTCAGAAAAGTTTAGGGGATGTCAGAACACTGAAGATGTTACCCAGCCTGGTAACAAAACTTTCAGAAACCAACCTACAAGCTCGGAGAATGGACCTTCACCCTCATCCTACACCTGAACTACAGATATTCACCACTATTGCAAAGTCAGTACTCTATATCAGGGGTCCCCAACCCCCGGTCCGTGGACTGGTACCGGGCTGCGGCATGCCAGCAACTGGGCCGCACAGACAACCAAAGCCCCATCCGTGGGATGCAGGCAGCACACAAAACCACGCCCCCTCTGGTCCGTGGAAAAACCTCTCTCCACGGAACCGTCCCTGGTGCCCAAAAGGTTGGGGATGTCTGCTTTATATGGCTAGTGAAATTAATGGAACTTGCTGAGCTGAACAAACTGACTTCTTTCATTAGAGAAATAACTTATTGGTGACTGGTAAATTCCTATGGACTTCTTGTTAAAAACATTTTTAAAAAACTTGTGATTTATGATTTTGATGATTAGGATGGATTATAAAAAGAACAGAGTCATGTTGTAACTTTACAGAGAGACATTAACATGTAATTGTATTATAAGTGCTGTGAACAATGTCAGAAGCTACTTTTTATATTTTTATATCTTTATATCATTCTCTTTTTTATTGCTTTCTTTTCTTATTGCACTTTTAGTTTTTTTCTGGGGGTTTTTTTCATTTCCCTTTTTTTTGTTTTAGTTTGTATTCATCCTTATTTGTTAAAACTGTTAACAAAAATTATATATATATATTTTTAAAAAGTTATTAGATAAGTAATGCAGAGCCTACAGCAGGAAATCCAAGGTTACCTCTCATTCATCAAAGTCATTCGCCTCCCTGGGAGGGGTCCTCTGAATGCTCATTGTTCCAGAGATGTCCTCCTGGGTGTCATAAAACTGCAGCTTTGGTTCAGGAGAAAGTAAGCAGTGAAGAAAAAGCATTAAATGTATCTCTTGTGAGTTTCCCCATCATCTAGGTTTCTGACCAGAATTGTTCTAGAACAGGGGTAGGCAACCTCGGCTCTTTTATGACTCATGGACTTCAACTCCCAGAATTCCTGAGTCAGCATAGCTGAGCTGAAGTTGCCTACCCCTGTTCTAGAAGCTTGATCCTAAAAATATAGCATTGTTACCGATAGTAGTTACCTTCTGAGCCACATCATGGGCAAGTTATTAGAATGACCCTTGACCCTATATAGAAAAAGAGCCAGTGCTTCCTGCTATCTCAGTACAGAACCTCACTTCTTTTTTGTCCAGGCCTCAGTCACTAGCTATCTGGACCGACAGACAGAATGAAGAGGCAACCGACTAATTCAATAATGTAATCAAGACTACAGAAGAAAATGTGTAGAAGCTTTCAAACTGCATTAAGAAAAAGCACAGTACAGATGATCCTCTACGTATCAGCGTTTAAGTTACAAAGGCACAAACCTCTCCTCAACTCCAACCTAAAAACTCCTAGAAAGTGGGAGAAGGCAGGAAAACGTCAGTTCACAGCATGCCATGAGCCTCCTATGAAAAAGGATGGCTGCGCTTCCATGCAGGGCCGATGGAAGACCTCATCCGAGGACAGCATATCTTCCTGGAAAAAAAGGGTTCAAGTGCCTGAGAGGGGAAAGGGAGGAATCCAGTCTACCTAAATGCTGACCCGGGAGGAGGTTCAGTCTGGTAGAGAAGAAAATAAAGTCTAGCCATGCATCCATCTGGAGAGGCTTGTGGTGGGGAGTGGGGTGCTGTGAGAAGAGCCATTGGGGCCCATACCAGGGGCCTTTTGCCACTGGGAAATCCCTACGAAATATGCTCCCATTTATCCCCATGGAGAATGGAGTACTGCCAGGTTGCCCACCATTGATCACAGGGACAAGATCAACCTGCATGGACCTCAACCCTCCACCGTGGGTCATGTAGGGCAACAGTGCCCAGTTTCCTTGACAGCAGCCCTTTTCTAACAATTGTCCCAATGGCCCATGGGACAACTGATCTGCCCTGGTGCTGGCAACCAAAGCCATGGTGGATCCACACAGGAGAGATCCTCTGGACCTGGAGGAGAGATCCCCTCACCTCATCCTTTGTCCCTGATTCCCTCTCGGCTTCCCTACCCACAAGCAAGGGGTGAGAGGAAGCCCAGGTGCTTTTTGAAGGGCATGAGATTAGGGTTAGTCCACCATCAAGCAGGTGAAAAAAAATGCAACTTCACTTATATAGGATAAGACAGTGGTGGCAAACCTATGGCACAGGTGCCAGAGGTGGCACTCGGAGCCCTCTCTGTGGGCACACGTGCTGTTGCCCCAACCTCGCCTCCCCCATGACCCCCTCCTGTCCAACAGCCCCCCTGAAGGAGAGTCGCCCCTGAACATGGCCCACACAGAGCAGCACAGCCAAGGACATGGCAGCCAGGCAGCATAGACAAGACTCTGCCCTCACACCCCATCATGCACAGTTGATGCTGCAGGCGCGGGCAGAGGGCGTGACCGCCATAGTGCTGCTGGGCTGCCTGGGCGATCTGCGGCGGGTCCTGGAGGCGGTGAGTGGCCCTGCGGGCAGGTGGGGCAGCGGATGGGGGGCAGAGCAGGGGCAGGGCGGGGGTGGAGCAGGGGTTGGGCTGGTTTTTGGGCAGTCGGTCTCTAAAAGGTTCGCCATCACTGGGATAAGAACTGTCCTGTGCCTTTATGCTGGTTCGACCTAAGGACAAAATGGACTTACAAACAGCCTTTTGAAAGGTAACCTGTTCATAAGTAGAGGACTGTCTGTAGCGTGTATGGCAGTCTCCTGTGATGCATACTTAGAGAAAGCTTTATGGCTATCTCAAAAACCTTTATTCTTGGCTCTGTTTCTTTTCTTTCTTTTTTTTTACAAAATAAATAGATAAACAGAGCTGAATCTCTCTTACAAAAACTGGATGTCATTTCCAGTTTCTAATTTTATCCTTACGCTACTTAAACTTAAACTTCAAATCTTTTATTTAGACATTTATTTCCAGCCAAAGAGCTATGTATCGATTTATTTTAGGAGCTTGTATGAAGCTACGATACTATATTTCAGAATTGTTGGGACAGTATCCTTGTAAACTTCTTCACAAATAAAATGGTCTTTTAGGTTAAAAATGGGCAATTTTTATTGTTACAGGTCTTTCTTTTATCCAAATCTGATTCTTTACTTCCACCGATACAAAAGAGATTTTCCAGAGGTCCTGTGGTTTATGTAGAATAACTACGTTACCTTAATTGAAGGCTTGAAAATTAAGGGCCCAGTTGATACATCCTTGCACCAGCAATACTATAAAGATTGTTCTAGAAACTGCCATAAAGTAATCTGTGCTTTAATTGGATTCTTGACTCATTCGGTCTGCCAGCATGATCCCATCATGAGCCCATCATAACACCTGGCTAGTATGTTCTAGTAAAGGAGCCCAACTGACAAACTGCTAGCTTACTGCTAGATAAGGCAGAATAGGGTAGTCTGTCAGTGGTTGGTGGTCAATTCTCCATACCCAGCTATAGGCCAGGAAAGGCTCTCATTTTTTTGTTCATTGTGTAGGGCTCCATAGATTGCTAAACGTTAAAGCAACCTGAGCTCATAGTGTCACAACATCCAAATACAGCTGAAATTTGTCAAAAGTCCAGCTAATTTTCCAGTGGACTCGGATGGATTGAAAATAGAAAAAACTCATCTATGTGGCCTTAAGTTACTCTCCCGGTACTGTAATAAATTTTCAAGCAGAGAAGCACTGATCCACTTTTCCTATATCTACTTTCAAGTATTCAAAGGGCGTTTTACTCATTTATTGAAATACTTATGGATTGCACTATATCAGTAGATCCCACAGTGTCAGATGATAAGCAAAAAAAATAAATCAGGCATAAAATACAATTATTTTAATTCCATAATGTGCAAAAGTATCCCTGAAAAGTAGGTCACTATATTATCTCCTTTTATAGTTACTGATGGATAATTCCGGTTTCCTTGTGACAAGATGTTAATGCTCGACCTTTCATATTATTTGTATATTCTTTGTGCGGTTATACTTTAACAAAGCCTGGCCTTATTGTTGTATATTACTTTAAATCAACAGTGGCTGCTTTTGTTGTAGTTGCCATGGGAAGGAGGCTTCGATTGACAGCTGGAATGGAGCACAGTCAGCCGGTGACACAACTCAAGAGTTGGGAGAAAATAAGCTTTAAACTTTGAAAGAACATTGCTGAGATGACTGAACAGAGACCACTGGGAAATTGTGGGGAATTTTAAAGCGACAGCAGAACCAACGTCAGGAGATTTCTAGATGAGGTCTAACCAGAAGAAGCAGTATAGGCCAGAGGTGTAATCCCACTGGTTTGCTCCAGTTAATTGACTTTTATTTTTATTTCTCTAAGGTATGCTACTGTTCTGCTCAGTCTTCAGCAAGACAGGGCAGAAAATCTTTACAAAGAACAGTGTCACAGTCCCTCAGAAGATGCTTGGTGATGCCAGGACAGAAGCACCCAGACCAGGCACAAGATGGGGTGTAGCCACCTTATGCCCAGAGAGCTGAGGAGGGAATTCCAGTTCCTACTCAGCTTACTCTGTCAATTTTATGCTCAGGAACCCATTGCTTCCTAGATAATATTTCTGAAGTAACCCTTGAAATGGCTAAATTAAGTAGCAATAAGAGGAAACTGTGCAGTGGGCAGAAGAAAAGGCCTTGAGGGACAGGAGAAAGAGTTGCTACCAAGACAAGCATCAAATTAAAAAAAAAAGCTAAGTCTAGGGCTGAGACAAGCCCTTCCCTAGTTCTCATAAAGATAAAGGGAGGGAGGAGGGAAGCACATTCAGACCTGCAAGATTCTGCTACTGTTATATCTTTATAATAAAAACACAGGTAGTCCTTGACTTACAATCACGGTTGGGACCAGAATTTCCATTCATAAGCTGTTGTGGTTTCAAGTTGAGCCATCACATGACTGGACCCAATTTTACAACCATTTCTACCACAGTCATAACTCAAGTCATCATGGTCGTAAGTTGAGTAATGCGGTCATAAGTGCAAATACACCTTAATCAATGGTAATTTTTGCCAGAAACTGGCAAAAAAACCCATCACAAATTGTGATGGCAGGACACAGCAACCAGTTATAAGTGCAATTCCAATGGGATTGGAATTTTAATCACATGATTGAGGAGTTAGGATGGACAGTAGTAAGTTTGAATTTAGGCCATAACTGACTTTTCCAGAGGCTTTTGTTAATTCAAGCTGTCATTAATGAATAGTCATAAATTGAAGACTACCTGTAGTATTAGCGTTATGATTTTGGTATCTTAGTTTGATCTACCTTTGAGTGCTGACACTTGATCTTTTGCATTTAAGATTCGGTGGAATAGTGTTAAAGGCTTATTTAGTTGGGGAAGAATTTCTTATGAGTTTATCATCCTTACCGTTGTTGTGGAGGAGGCATTTTTATTTTATTTTTATTGGGTATGTGTGGTCTTCAAGTCAGTCCAGGCTCCTGATAATTACCTAAACAAATCCATACAGTTTCCTTCATAATACTTTTGAAAGTGGTTTGCTACTGCCTCTTTCTTCCTGAGGGAGAGAGACTAGGCCAAAGTCATCAAGCTGGTCTTCGTGTGTGAAGCAGGACTAGAATTCACGGTGTTCCTACAACCTTAACCTCCAAATCAAATTGGACCTTCATCCAATTTAGACCAAAGTCATCAAGCTGGTCTTCGTGTGTGAGGCAGGACTAGAATTCACGGTGTTCCTACAACCTTAACCTCCAAATCAAATTGGACCTTCATCTTAATCAGGGGTCTTCAAACTTGGCCCTTTTATGACTTGTGGACTTCAACTCCCAGAATTCCTCAGCCAGTGTGCCTGGCTGAGGGATTCTGGGAGTTGAAGTCCACAAGTCATAAAAGGGCCAAGTTTGAAGACCCCTGATCTTAATCATCATAGCTAAGAATATTCATTCTAAGGAACTAAGCACACTCATCCTTCCAGCTGGCAAGAAAAGCTATTTCTCTATGAAAATAGATATCTTAATATTTTATTTTGTTCCTGTAATAATTTTATCTCGAGTCAGAAAACTGGAACGATATACCAAACATCTCTCCTCCCCAGAATTTTTCCTGAGCAATTAGGAGAGCTGATTTCAAACACAAAGTAGAGGATTCAGAACCAGAGTCTTCTCAGGACCATTGCGCTCCTGAATCTTTCTTTCCTTTCTCTCTCCTGATGCCAAAGAAAATATGGTTTTGTTAAGGCAAAGAGCCTATTCTTTCTTTCTCTTATCCCTTCATCCCATACTTACATATTTGTGTATTGTGCTTTCCTACTTGAGGAACTCTACCCCAATGCACATCTATACCTAGGCAAACTCCAAATACCAGGATTCCCAGCTGAGATATGTGACAGATCTGGGAATCTTGTTGTAAACCAGAAGGGCCATGGAGGCACAGTAACCTAGACCCTAGATGAGGACGGGATATTTCTTCAGCAGATTTGCAGAGCTAATTGGAGCTGAGCAGATCACTGTCCTTGACCACACCATCTCCATGTTTAACCTCAAGACAGCTGATGTGTCAATTAGTGTGCTAGGAGAAGAAAAGAACCATTTCCAGGCTGGAACAACTAAAGGCATCTCTCATATCTCCAGCAGTGGGCTGGAGATGAAATGGTGGTGCCATCATAAGGACATGTCCAGCAGAAATGATTAGCAAAAGCTGGACATACCTGAATTCCACATCTTAGGCTGATTTTCCTTTAATCTTCTTAATGCTCAACAGATTGGAATAAATCACCTGGAAGATCTCTGATCGCAGGTCAGTTTCAATTACCCTCCTTCAAAGCTCCTCTCTTGCCCCCTTAAAAATATTTCAGGTGCAATTTGTCTTTGTCTTAAGAAAGCAGCCAGCAAATAAAAACCAGTCCCTGCCATGGAATTGCTCTATAAATTTACTCCAATATTAAACCCCACAGTAAGTTTAGTAGCCGAGCTTGGTACATTTTAGTTAGTAAAACCTATATTTTTAAAAATTAAATAAATAATAGATCATTTCTGATTCCCCTTTGCTGAATTCTTTAATAAATACAATGAATTAAAGATCATTTAGTCCTTTTGCCTAACATTTACTATTGTGTGCGAACACACACGGTTTTTAAGGAAGGAAAAGAGAAGCTGTGGGAAAGGCTTCTGTTCTTCATTAGAGGAGTGACCCTTATATTCAGTCTGAGGTTTACTAACCGTTGTAAATTACAAATGGTGGCAGCACCCATATCTCAGAGACACAACAAAAGGGATTTGGCAGCCTGTCCTTCCTTGTCAGAAGATAAGCTAAACCCTGCTATCAAGATTTCATTTGGTGATCCAAACTTGTCTACAAATTAAATATTCCTCAGACAATTTAATTAAGGGAGACTATAAATTGCAAAAAGCCAGAGGAAACAAAAATAAGAATTATTTTTGTGCATTATAAAATATTTAGCAGATGGCTAAGAAACCAGCCTATTATTAATTTTCTGGAGCTCTAAAACTCAAGAGCAACAAGTTAAAAAGAACATAATTTGCTAACGAATGGCACACAGACACACACACACACAGCATCAAAGTGCTTTCTACCTACCTTGATGTACCTTTGCTCTTCATCTTAAGAGCAGGTCGGGGCTATTTCTAGCATTGTCCTGCTGTGATAATGGTGTTTCTATAGCATGATGTGTTTTAATAAAAAGTCTCTTCATTCCTTCCCTGAAAGGCAGCCATTAATGCACTAATGTTTTGTTTGAAGAAGTTAATAATGTAAAAGGGCCTTTGCTGTGGGAAACCAATAATTGCTTCATTAATATATTAGAAATCTGAAAGCTACTGGCAGGACACAGAAACCAATGAGTTATAGAATTAGATGTTGAGATAATTATTTTTTTAAGTACAGGCAGCAGAGGATGATAGAGAAGAGGCAGCTCAGAAACTTAGTGTAACAACTGACACATCAGCCAAAATGGGCTGAGTAGAGACATTGATGAGATTCTTCTAGTTTATTTATTTAGTTGCTCCCACTTCTTTATTTTTACAAATAACTCAAGGAGATGAACATAACCAACACACCGTCCTTCTATTTTCCTCACAACCACAATCCTGTGAGGTAAGGTGAGCTGAGAGAGAGTGACTAGCCCAAACTTACCTAGCTGGCTTTCATGGCTAAGACAGGACTAAAATTCACAGTTTCTAGCTTAGTGCCTTAGAGCAGGGCTTTTCAACCTTTTCACCCATTGTACCATTTTTAGGATATGGCAATATCCGAGTACTACCAGTCGCCTAGCAAGGTGTCAAAAACTTCCTCCTGTCCGAGGTTTCCATTGTTGTGAGCCTTTCTGTTGAGGATTGGCAGCGGGAGTGGGGTGGGGGGGTGTTCGGTTTTTATTCCCCCCATCTGCTGGTGGTTGCAGCAGGTTTTGGTCACTTCACATGACCCTGGGACACTGTGACCGTCATAAATATGAATCAGTTGCTAAGCATCTGAATGTAACTCACAAGACCCTGGAGATGCTGCAACATTCCAGCTGATCGGCACTTCTTCTGGGCTCAGCAGAAGCACAAGGATCAGCGCCGAGCTCCAGCTGGAGCTTGGCATTGATCCTGGCACTTCCACTGAGCCCTGACAGTCCTGAAGAAGTGCCGATCAGCTGGAAAGTGGCACTGATCCTGGCGCTTCCACTGAGCCCTGCAGCTCCAGCCATCTCTTGCTCAGGCTTGTGTGGTGCTGCCACCGGTTCAGCTCATTCGCCTCCCCCGCTACCACTTTTCTAGGATGGTCGCGTACCACCTGCCAGGTGCCAATGTACCACAGGTGGTACCCGTACACTGGTTGAAAAGCCCTGCACTAGAGTAAAGTGGTTCTCAAATTTGACAAGTGTAAAACTCATCTTTAAAGTAGAGGTGAATTTTGAGAAAGCAGGCCAGTTTTGTGCCTTACCTCCATCATCCTGCCACACTGGCTAATATGAAGCCAGGATGCAAAGGACAATGGGAGCTTTAGACTGCTAGTCAGTATGATAGAGTCATGGAAAGGCAGAAGGGTAATCTCCTCAACCCCCTACAACAGGGGTGTCCAACCTTGACAAGTTTAAGGCTTGTGAGAGAAGCAACCTAGAACTAAGGAGAAACTTCCTGACAGTTGTTAGAACAATTAACCAGTGGAACAACCTGCCTCCAGAAGTGGTGAATGCTCCAACATTGGAAGTTTTTAAGAAGAGACTGGACAGTCATTTGTCTGAAATGGTATAGGGTTTCCTGCCTGAACAGGGGGTTGGACTAGATGATCTCCAAGGTCCCTTCCAAACTTTATTATTATTATTATTATTATTATTATTATTATTATTATTATTATTATTATTATTATTATTATTATTATTACTCCCAGAGTTCCCCAGCCAGCACTCTGGCAGCTGATGTCCATAAGTCTTAAATTTGTTAAGCCTGGATACCTCTGCTCTACAAGTCCCTTCTAGGCTCTTTCTGGCCTAATGATAAATTCAACAGAAGATAGTGTGCATTCAGCAGTGAGACAGCTGACCATTGGTGCTAGTGGGTTACTGGAGAGCTTTTTCCTACTCTACCGATAAAGCTTTTAAAAACTGCTTACTTCTTTCATACAAAACTACATTTTTAAAATAAATAACAAATAAATTAGAACTATCTACATTTTTATTCACTATATACACTCACCTCATCACACTAAATAAAAACACTTCCTCAAAACTCTGCATTTTATGTTGCAAGTTGAAATAGAGCTAGCTCTTGACTTGCAACCGCGACTGAGGCCAAAATTTCTGTTGCTCAGCAAGGTACAACTGTTAAGTGAATTTTGCCCCATTTTACAACCTTTTTTTTGCCACAGATGGTTATGTGAATCATTGCAGTTGTTCAGTTAGTAACGTGGTTGTTAGGTAAATCTGATTTCCCCATTTATTTTGCTTATCAGGTCACAAAAGGTGACCACCTGACCCTGGGACACTGCAACCATCATAAGTATGAGTCAGTTGCCAAGCGTCTGAATTTTGATCATGCGACTGTGGTGATGCTGCAATAGTTGTAAGTGTGAAAAACAGTCATAAGTCACTTTTTTCAGTGCTTTCGTAGCTTCGCACGGCTACTAAATGAACTATTGTAAGTCGAGGACTACCTGTAATAGGTAGATTGATCAATTAATTGCACAATCCAATGAATGATTGTTGCTTTCAAATGTAATAGATGTTGGTTGGCATCACTTTTCCTATGTGCTTCTGCCAACACTATTAATGAAAAATTCTACAGTCTTCCAACAATTTCCATTGACTCTAATGATTCAAACTGCTGTCCATTTGTATTATAAAGTGTGCTTAAGGGATACATTCCTGCCTGTGTGTATTTCTGGATAGATAGTGATGAGGGGATGAGTTGGCTGTAAATAATATGGTTTATTCCTGACAAATTGCCCCTCATTATGGATTTATCATTGCCATGCACTTCCTGTGCTGGATGTTCCCTGAATATATTCAAATTCTAAAGTACATAGAGTGGATTTCTGTACTTGAGAAAAATGACAGGTTGTCCTCGGCTTACGACCACAAATGAGTCCAAAATTTCCATGGCTAAGCAAGACAGATGTTAAGTGAATTCTGCCCCATTATACGACCTCTCTTGCTACCATTGTCAAGTAAATCACTGCAGTTAAGTTAATAACACAGTTGTTAAGTGGCTTCCCCATTGACTTTTCTTGTCAGAAGATTGCAAAAGGGGATCACTTGAGAAACATTGTTCTAAGGTAATGATGATAATATTATGATGATGATGATGATGATGATGATGATGATGATGATGATGATGATGATGATGATTGATGATGATGATGATGATGATGATGATGATGATGATGATGATGATGATGATGATGATGATGATGATGATGATGATGATGTTGGAAAGAACCTTGGAGGTCATCGAGTCCAACCCCCTGCTCAGGCAGGAAACCCTACACCATTTCGGACAAATGGCTGTCCAGTCTCTTCTTAAAAACTTCCAATGTTAGAGCATTCACCACTTCTGGAGGCAGGTTGTTCTTGTTAATTGTTCTGACTGTCAGGAAGTTTCTCCTTCATTCTAGGTTGCTTCTCTCCTTGATTACTTTCCATCCGTTGCTTCTTGTCCTGCCTTCAGGCGCTTTAGAAAATAGCTAGTATTCCAAGACATCCAGAATCCTTCTAGACACAGACATTGGCTGTGGTAGTTTCTGTCTTCTTCTGGGAGTAATATCTAAAAAGACATTCCCTCCTATTATTCATGCCAAGTCTATTTTGTTTTCTCCTGCCAGGGGCATAACAGAAGGCTGAGAGAGGCTTGGG
>NW_015390569.1:0-58550 GCF_001527695.2 Protobothrops mucrosquamatus | reverse complement strand
TTCAGAATTAAAAATACAGGAATGAACCCGTTACCAATGTTAATTAAAGAACGGCCAAAGTCTCGTGAGGTTGTCTTAAGATTTATATCAGGTTGATGGGGAGGGAATAACTGATGCTTGCTTAGTTGCCAACTTATCCTTGAAAGCTCTTTGTTTGTTTATCTGTTTGACACATTTATATCCTGCTTTTAGATCAATAGCTCAATGTGGCTTCCATGGTGTTCACTGTATTTTTCCCATAACAATCTTATAATATCTTATAATATAAGTTGGTTTGAGAGAGACTGATGGACCCAAAGTTAAAGATGAACTGAAGACTCTTGGGTCTCTCTGGGTCTAGTTCAGGGATAGGCAACCTTGGCTCTTTTATGACTCGTGGACTTCAACTCCCAGAATTCCTGAGCCAGCCATGCTGAGAGGAAAGGGACACATTTCCAAGCTGAGCCATGCTGGCTCAGGAATTCTGGGAGTTGAAGTCCACGAGTCATAAAAGAGCCAAGGTTGCCTACCCCTGGTCTAGTTCAATGTTTCTCAACCTTGGCAATTGTAAGCAACTTGGCAACTTGTCTAATCCATACTTTCTATTTCAAGGTCTGTGTCCCACTCTTCCTCTTGATCTTCTTCTTCTTCTTCTTCCTCGGTTTCTTCTTCAGAATAGCTTAGAGCTTTCTCCAAGAAGGAAGCGCTGTTCTCCCGGCAGATGGGTTCTGATATATCAGAGGACCTTGAAAAAGTCTGATATAAAATCATGTCAAGATACGGAAACATAGGAACATACCTAACTCTATCCAAAAGAAGCAACGATACAGAGGTCCAGCTAACAAACAAGATTTTTTTCCCCCCAAACTAGGAACAGCAATCAATCAGAAAAAGCAGAACCCTTAGAAACCTGAATAAGACATATGGATTTCTATCAAGCAGGCTGGGAAAAATACAGGACGTAAAATAAATAATAGACTCTCAATATTCTGACAGATATACCGAATACATTGGAAATATTCAAGGGTTTACCCCGTCTCAACTGATAATATGATTAAGGAGGAGCTCATTTTATAATAATGTCACTTTAACTACCTTTATATCAGGAAGTGGTAAACGGTCCAGAAATTAAACTTTGCAACGTAACTTTCTGAAGCATGCTTTCACCTCCCTACAAAAGCAAAACACCAAAATAGACACTAAGCTAAGAAATTTGCACCAATGTGAAGCAGAAAATGTACCGTAGGTTTGGCCCGGCACAAACAAAGAGGCAAAATTGCACTCTCCCTGAGTTATGTTTCTTTAGAACTGGATAAAAGTGTGTCCTCCTATAAAGCTGGAACATGGTTTTAGAATTCATGTGGTTTATAGGGTTACATAAGCAAGAAAACAGCCGTTTGCATGAAAATAGATAAAAAGCAGAAGTTGCTACAATATCATGGCTTGCCCAGTACATTTCAAAAGCATATTTAGAAAGAAACCTATTTAGCAAACCCAGTTGCCTCTATTTGTAGCTTCCTGCCATGCATCTCCTGAGCTACGGACGGTTACCTATTATTATAACTCATTTATTCTTTTTAATTCAGCCATTTCAATGCAGGAATTCTTGATCACCATCATCCTGATCGACCCCAGAGTTTTTCATTCCATTTCATTCGACTATCCATGTAATTCCATGCGCGTCGCCCTGCTTTTTGGAGCCAGGAACAAGCCAGGTTCCAATCGCTGAGAGCTTATTCTTAGCCTTATTTTGAGGGACCCAGCTCAGAGCCCCCCAAGAATCCCTTCTCTCAACCCTGAGCTACAAATCAGTGGAACCACCTGCCTCCAGAAGCGGTGAATGCTCCAACACTGGAAGTTTTTAAGAAGAGACTGGACAGCCATTTGTCTGAAATGGTATAGGGTCTCCTGCCTGAGCAGGGAGTTGGACTAGATGACCTCCAAGGTCCCTTCCAACTTTATTATTATTATTATTAAATATTCTCCTCTATCGGTAGCCTGGTTCTTGTTTAGTCAAGAGAAACCGTCATTAAAAGTGGAGGCTAAACCACCGTTATTGCAAAACATTTATTTTGCTATGTACGGATTTGCACGAATTAGATTGGAAACCTTGCGCTCACCTTCCACCTGGGGGGCACCAGCCCCCCCCCCCCCGGCCTGGGACTCCGCATTGGACCATCCGGCATTCAGCAAATTCCTATTTCTCTCCCCCCCCCAACATAATAGCAGCCCTTTGGGGTGTATTTCCCATTGATGCGATGTCATCCCAACCTCAAATATGAATGACAACACAGGCAGTCCTCAACTTCCAACAATTCCTTTAGTGACCATTCAAAGTTGCAACAGCACTGGGAAAAAAAAGTGAGTTATGACCATTTTTCACACTTACGGCCGTTTCGGGATCCTCCCGCGATTTACATTCGGAGGCCTGACAGCCGGTTCATACTTACAACGGTCGCAGCGTCCCGGGGTCACACAATTCCCCTTTTGCGACCATCTGACAAGCCAAGTCAATGGGAAAGCCAGATTCACTTAACAACCCTGTTATTAATTTCATAACTGCAGCGATTCGCCTGACAAATTGGACGGAAAGGTCGTAAAACGGGGCAAAACTCACTTAACAACATAAATTTGGGGCTCGGTTTTGGTCGTAAGTTGAGGACTACCTGTATAAATAAGAATGAGCAGCAATCTCTCTTTTGGACTGCAACTGCCATCATCCCCAGCCACCCCTGCTCGCCAAAGCTCCCCACCGTCTTTCAGATGTATTGGACTACAACTGCCATCATCCCCAGCCAAAAGCTCCCCATCGTCTTTCAGATGTATTGGACTACAACTGCCCTCATCCCCAGCCAAAAGCTCCCCATCATCTTTCAGATGTATTGGACTACAACTGCCATCATCCCCAGCCAAAAGCTCCCCACCGTCTTTCAGATGTATTGGACTACAACTGCCCTCATCCCCAGCCGGCACTGCTCCTCACAGCCTTCCAGCCGTGCTGGACTACAACCGCCCTCATCCGCAGCCGGCGCGCTGCCGAGGTCTACCAGGAAGGAAGGCCCTTCCTTCCCTTTTTTGATCAGCCTGACTCGGGACGTCCCGTCAGTTTGTCCCCGCTGGACTCCAACTCCCATGACGCCCAGCCTCGGGAGCAATGGGAGCTGGGGTCCGGCAGGGGCCGCGGGAGGCGGCGCTTTCCTCCTTGCCTCTGAGTTCCGCGAGCCGGAGGCGCTGGGAGCGAGGGACGCGGAGGACGCGCTGCCGGAGGGCCGCTCCCCCGCCGCGTCGGCCTCCTGCTCGGGCACCGGCGAGAGCGGCGGCCCGGGCATCGGCGCGGCTGGGCTCGGCCGGCCCTGCTGCCATGGCAACGGCGTCGCCGCGCAGGGGACGGAGGCGGCCGGCTGGCGGAAGGGGCGGGCGCATCCGGAAAGCGCGCGTGGCCATTGGAGGAGGGAGGAGAGCCGGCACCTAGCGACCTCCCGCTCGCGTTGCCTGGCAACCCATCTGGCGGGGCCTCTGCTGCCTCGCCTAGGCCTCGAGCTGAGGTAGTATCCTTCTGGCCGCAAACCGGGCAAGCAGCGGCCTCGCGGAGCCCCGTCAGCCCGGATCGAAGGGATGCTTTTTCGCGCGGTCTCCCGGGCAGACATTGCGAGCTCCGAGGAGGAACGGGCGCGAAGCTGAAACCTCGCTGGGCCTCGATGCCCCGTCCCCTCTGCTGCTGCTGCTGCTGCTGCAGCCGCCGCTTCCAGGCGCAAGCGGGCCCGGCGTCCTTCCAGACAGACTGAAGGGGCCACAAGAATCCTGCGCGGCGGCGCCCGGAGAGCCCGGGCTGGGTGGCCTTTCCTGGGGTGGAAGCCCCGGGTGACCTTGTCCCCGGTGACCGCCGCCGCCCCCGGCCAAAGGGGCTGAGCTTCGTCTCGCCCTCTGGACTTTATCACCGGCCCGCAGACTCTCCAGCCCTGCATGAAGCCGCCTGATAAGCAAGCTGCTCCTTGCTTCAAAAAAACCCCCCAAAAACCTGACTTTTCAATTGTGCAGGAGAAACCGTATTATTTTATCAATAGCTTCATTAGCTGACACTTTGGGGGGGAAGTGCAAAGAAGAGCAACTAAGATGATCCAAGGCCTGGAGACTAAAACATACGAAGAATGGCTGCAGGACTTGGATTTAGCCAGTCTAGAGAAAAGAAGGAAAAGGGGGGGCATGATAGCAGGGTTCCAATATTTGAGGGGCTCCACAAAGAAGAGGGGTCAAACTATTCTCCAAAGCACTAGAAGGCAGGAAAAGAAGCAACTAATCAAGGAGAGAAGCAACCTGGAACTAAGGAGAAACTTCCTGACACACCAAGAACAGTTAATCAGTGGAATAGCTTGCCTCCATCCCTGGAAGTCTTTAAGAAGAGACTGGACAGCAGCTTGTCTGAAATGGTATAGGTCTCCTGCTTGAGAGGGGGTTGAACTAGAAGATCTCCAGATCTTCCAGCTCTGTTCTGATTCTGACTCTAAACAGCCGTGCAAAAACACTGACAAAGAGCTGGAGATGTTAGATCAGGACACTGATAGCTCTTGTAACATAATCCTGCGCTACTACTGAGTTCTGACAGCATGCTAAACTAGAAAACAACACAAAAATGGAGGGAGGGTCTGCACTTTGGCATGTTACGTAGAGCAGGGGACCCCAACCTGTGGGACAGTCCACTACCAGGCTGTGGGCTATTGGCCACCGGATCATGTAAGTGGCTGGCTGGTGCACGTGTGTGCACAGCCCCACTCACACGTGCGACGCTGCCAGTGTTCACAGCCCCGCTTGCATGAGCATCAGCACGAGCATCCTGGGCGTTTCGCATGAGCATTGCCACAAATGGCATTTGTAGCCCCACGTGTGCAAGTGCTCACAACCCCACATGCATTCACACACACCCCATAAAACTATGCCTTCTTCTCCCCTCCCCGCCCCCTGCTCTGGGCGGCCAACCCCAAAAGGTTGGTGAATTCTGATGTAGAGCTACCCAGTCTGGGTTGCCAAAATGTGAATGATCACTAGATGGTAGCAGAGAATATTGCTGCCATCTGGTGGTGGATCACATTTTGCAATCCAGATCTAGTACAGGCAATCCCTGAGTTACGAGTGTCCACTTAACGCTCGTTCGAAGTTATGCAATAAGTGCTCCTAGCGCTTACAAGCAAGTCCCGAGATTATGAATATTGCAGCATCACAGCAGTCGTTCATCCTTATGAATGACCACAGAGGCTCTGCAACATTCACCCTGCTTATTCCCTCCCCACCCACGCCCGGGTCTCCCTACGCACTAGGCCATCAATACTCATCCTGCGAAGATCGAGATCCTTCACTATCTTGGCTGCTCCAGGCCTTCCGTGCGTTCGCAGAGAACGGAGGCCTAAATTAACGCAAGATCAGGCAAGATCAGTGGGGCGAGATCTCATGCTACTGATCTCGCGTAATCTCATGGTACTTTAGGCCTCTGTTCTCTGCAACAGAGAACGGAACCGAAGCCAGGGACGCTTCCAAGTGCGTCCGGAGGCCTTTTCCAGGCCGCTGCCACCCAGAAACGTCCCCCGGCCTCAGATCCAGGTGGCAACAGGAACCGTGGCAGAGAAGGGTCTTTTCAAGGTGAGACCGGCGTGGCAGGAAGGGAGGAGGAAGCATAAGGTATCTTAGTGGGTCGGGGAGGCCCTGGGGGCCTTCCGCATCCTGAGATACCTCATGTTCACTTAACGAGCCGCGTGCATCTTAACGAGCAAGGGAGTGATCTCGGAGGTACGAGATTCACTCCCACGGGTTTTGGAGTTACGAGTGGAATGGCAGGCTCCATTGCACTCGTAACTCGAGGACTATCTGTACCTGATACAGATAATCCCCCAGGTAAGAAGATCCATTCACAAGTATGATTTAGCCGAAAGTGTATTTATGCTACCAAGAAGAGGGCTCTGCCGTCATGTGATCTGGATTCAGTCACTCCTGCAGTGGTGGCCATCCTATTCAATCAGAAGAGGTTTTTATTTGCACGTCATATGTGTGAACACACCAGTTAGGGTTTGTTCATCCAGATTTAGGGTTTAGTGTGTTCCGCAGACTCAGCCCATCTGTAATACATTGTCATATTTACTGGCGTAATGCAGCATACTACTTCAAAATCAATCTTGCTTATTAGGGGACTCAAATGTCCTGTGACCACAGATAATTCATAAAAGCAAACTAAAGTTGCACCTTTCAGGATTTCTCTGATCACTGCCAGATAGGTTTGTTT
This sequence comes from Protobothrops mucrosquamatus, assembly GCF_001527695.2. Classification (NCBI taxonomy): domain Eukaryota; kingdom Metazoa; phylum Chordata; class Lepidosauria; order Squamata; family Viperidae; genus Protobothrops; species Protobothrops mucrosquamatus. The sequence continues at coordinate 52,303 of NW_015390569.1, read as the reverse complement.
GCAGGTGAGCACACATCAGGGATGGCTGCAAAGGGAGGGGTGTGTCAAGAAAGTTAAGATGATGATAATGACTGTCCAAACCTCCACTCCTTTTTGCATGTAAAAAAAAGCACAGACCACCCTCTTGTCTTTTTGATCCTGGCCTGCAGATTTCCTAGCATTTATCATGTTCTTTCCTAAGATGACTTTGTGGGCCAGAGGTGTTTTTCTCAACAAACATGGAGGCCACCAAGGGAGATGTCCATGGACACACTGAGACTCATGACACCAGGTTGGGGAAGCAGAGATAGAAGCTTGCTTAGGAATGAAAATTCGTGGTGACCATCTTGTGGTGAGATGAACGGCAAATAAATTTAATAAATATAAATAAATGGCAGGCTCCACTTCCCTGGTTGTGTTCAAGGAGTCATGGCTCTTTAACCTGGATGCCTGGACTCTGATGTCCTTGTTTGCTTCCAGTTCTCTAGTTCTTCCTAAAATATAACCTCCACACAGGTCATCAGATCAGGCCATAGCTAAACAGGAGAAATTGACCCTAAGAGGACAAGCAGGAAAATTGTCACAGGTCTCTTTGCACGAATAGAATAAATTGCTAATTATATCACAGGAGAAGGATGAGAAGATCAATATGTTTGTGAAATGTGGGCCAAACTACGAAAAATTGTAAGCCTACATCATGCTTATCCATGGTTAACTTAATGTTAGTTTATGGAATTATTCAAATTAATCTTCATTTATACTGCAGGAAGTGGATGGTTAGTGCTGCTGCACTGAAACTGGGGCAGGCTCAGGGCTGGTGGGTTCCCCCACAGAGCTCCTGGTGCCGAACTCTGCCCGGCCGCCCTTCAAACTGCATCAGGTAGAACTGCCTGGCCAGGTGCCTGGCTATCCCTTTGAGGGCAAAGGAGGCGGCCACGATCTCCGAGGTAAGGAAGCAGAGGAGGACGCCGTGCACTGCCATTTCCAGAGGCATCCGGATCACCTGATGGTCCGTCAGGATGAAGAGCAAGACAGGCATCTCGATTACGACAGACAGGAGGAGGAATCCAGCCAGCTCCGGAACCTGTGGGAGCCAATGGGGAGGGGGGATGGTTCCATGCAGTGCTTACCTTTCGGAGACTCACCTGGCCCGTAAATTCATCCTGAATGTCAACCGAATCGCAGAAGTCTCTGGGCACCTTGGAAACCAGCTCTGCGCCTCTTAATGTTCTTCTCTGCCTCAATATTTCAGATTAACGGAACATATTTTGAAAACTCACCAGGTATTTGCACCTGCTCAGGTGTATCCACAGAGAGGGTCAAAAAAAGGTCAGGTGCCAGCCTTGCCCGGACAACATTGAAGCTCCGTCCCTTTTTGGCCTGTGCAGCTGCCCCATATGACAGCCCTGCAGCCACTTCTCTTTCAGGGCTGCAGCTGCAGGTACCCCCGACTCTTTGATTTCAGTGGAAGATGTTTAGCAATAATGTCTAAATCCTTCTACAACTGAATGAATAGAGCAGCGCCTTCCACCTCGGCATTCAAGGCTTGCGAGCTCTCCTACAGTGAGCCAGCCAGAAAGTCACAATCAAGAAGCACCTGCTCTTTCCACGGAGAGCAAAGTTGATCTCAAAACAGCAAATTGGAATTGCAGGAAACGTCCGCTGTGGAAGGTGGCATCAGTTTCAACAAGTATAAATGAGTCAAAACCCTAACAGAAATATCCGCACTCCCTCCTTGTCTTTCATTAGCCTGCAGAAGGAGGAGAGCCATTATGTTGAGGGAGGGGCACTTTCTCTGCTCCCCTTAGCAACGAAGGCCTCGACGCTCTTTGCTGCTTTCCCGCAATGCTGGGTGTCCCTTCCGTTTCCTTTTATCTGCTCTGGAACTGGTCAAAAAGATGCTCTATTTTATGTGCCACAGATCAGGGGTTCCCAGCCCTCGGTCCGTGGACCGGTACCGGGCTGCAGCATGCCAGCAACCGGTCTGCACAAACAAGCAAAGCCCCATCCGCGGGATGCAGGCAACACACAAAACCAGGCACTCTCCAGTCCGCGGAAAAACCTTTCTCTACAGAACCGGTTCCTGGTGCCCCAAAAGTTGGGGACCTCTGCCATAGAGGAAGGCATGGTTGTGGGCACCATCTTGCCTTTTGCCTTCCTCCCCCCCATCCCTGCCCCCAGGATCCATAACATCTCATGAGAAAATGTATGGTTCGTATCAGCCATGAGCATCTTGTTTTTTAAAAAAGAAAGCTAAGCCCAGCAGCTGGTTCTCCTGTCATTTCTTACCTTTTCTTGCAAATTCCCAACGTATCCAAGGAAGAGGCGGGCAGATTCCACTCCGACAATTGTCAGGTACGCACCAACCAGCAAGCACTGGTAATAGAGGGGTAGCAAGCTAAACTGCAGGGGCATAAAAAGAGATGGGGGTGTCTGCCAATGGGCTCCTCCTCCTACGCTACTCCTGTCCTTCTTCAGAGTCTTGTCCAGCATAAGGGAAGCATGGGAAGCCCTGCTTGAGATGTCACCAGGGCTGGCTGAGGAATTCTGGGAGTTGAAGTCCACAAGTCTTAAAAGTTGCCAAGTTTGAAGACCCCTGGCTTCCACCCTGTTTGCAGGTGCCAGTCGCACTATGGATTGGAAAACCACCTTTCCACCATCCCAAGCAGGAGAGGGTGGTTACCCTGGGCAGCCCATCTGTTCTGGAGCCATCAGTTAGATAGATCTGTATGTTAAGAATGTTTGGCATTTATTGGGTTAAGCGCTGTCTCCTTAAGAGATGGCTTATGGGTAATGTAGTTTTAGCTATTCAGTAAATCCCATGTTAACAGATCAGTAGGAGGAGCTACGAAGTTCATCACAGGATATCCTGGCTATGTGCCAGTTTGGAATGTTCTTTGTCTAGAGATAAGCATGGGACCACCGCAGGACTCAGATGGTCCCATTCCACGCTAGAAGTTGGTATGGAGGAATTATTGATTTCTTACCTAATAAAGATGGACAGATGTACAATATTCAGAAGAAACTACCAAGAAATCGTGAGTTCAGCAGTATTCCTGAATTAAACATCTGTTTTACAATCATCTTTGTTTGAGTTATCTGTATGATCTGGAATCGCAAAGCATCTTAGTTCTGGATCAGAACACCATCCAGGGGCACTTTACCTTCAGCTCCAGCATAATCGCCTCCGACAGGCCCCAGAAGGGGAGGAAGAAGACGTTGAAATAGAGCAGCATCTGAAGGGGCAGACTGGAGAGCACTCTGTGGCCTTCGGGGGAGAGAAAAACCACCATGGAAAAAATGGCGTTGCCTTTGGTGTTTGTGACAGATCTTCAAAGCCTAGAATCCAGGAGCAGAAGAAGCCTTTTGCCTCCAGGTCTAACCCCTGGTTCAGGATAGGGATCTGAATCAAAGTCCCCCCCCCCCAGGGAAGCCTCTGCTTGAAGGATGCTCCAAGGAAGGAGCATCTCTTTGGGGTCTTGAGCCACCGTCAAGCTGCTTGGCACGTTTTTCCTGATGTTCTGCCATTTGGGGTCACAATATAATCTCAAATTCTATAAAATGCCTAAGTGGGGTTGAATACGGTTCTCAGCCAATGCCTAAATCTCATGGAAGAGGGAGAGCTGCATTGCAGCCTGAGGGGCCCTGAAGTGAAGAGCCCATCTGAGTAAGCAGGTTAGTCGATTTCCGTGCCCATAATCCACAATCCTCTTCAATAATTCTGCTGGAATTAAGTCTCACCAGGAGCCTTGCAGGGGAGGCCAACTAGCAACTAAAGAGTGCAAAAATAGCAAGAGGCCATGGTAGCACCTGACCCTGTTCTATCTGGCCCCGAGCCACACGTTGTCTTTTCAAGATATGCAAGATGATGCATCTAGAACAGGGGTAGTCAACCTATGCTGGCTCAGGAATTCTGGGAGTTGAAGTCCACGAGTCATAAAAGAGCCAAGGTTGACTACCCCCGATCTAGAAAATGAAGGGCCCAGTTGTGGTCACCCTCTTGACTTTTTTCACCCACCCACTCACCGTTCTGGTTCTGTCCCTGCTCCAGATGTGCTCCCGTCCTCTGTCTTCCCCCAGCCAGGCCAGGCAAGTGTGAAACCTCCCTCAGCTGGATGAGCTCTGCACGCATTTCAGGAAGGAGTCTTTTGTGGCAGCCTGGAGTAAATGCAGGTAGTCCTCAACTTACGACCACAATGGAGCCCAAAATTTCTATCGCTAAGCGAGACAGTTCTTGAAGTGAGTTTTGTCCCCATCTTACTCTCTTTTTTTGCCTTGGATAAGTGGATCCCTGCAGTTGGTAAGTTAGTAACCCGGTTGTTAAGTGAAACTGGCTTCCCCATGGACTTTGCTTGTCGGAAGGTCACAAAAGGAGATCACGTGATCCCGGGACATTGCAAGCCTCATAAATATGTGAATCTGAATTTTGATCACGTGATCACAGGGATGCTGCAATGGTGATGTGAATTTACACGAGAGTCTCATGTAAAGAGTCTCTTTACATGAGGGGGTCCTTGGTGCTCTCTGAGCTTGCCTGTTTTCTTGCAGACATTTCATTGCCCTAACTGGGTAACATCACCAGAGCACTGATGATGTTACCTAGTTTGGTAATGAAATGTCTGCAAGAAAACAGGCAAGCTCAGAGGGCACCAAGGACCCCATAGTCCGTCCTCCCTCCCTCCCTTCCTCCCTTCCTTCCTTCCCCCCTCCCTTCCTTCACCCCCCTCCCTAAATTCCACTCCCTTGTACCACTGATGATGTTCCCTAGTTGGGTAATGAAACGTCTGCAAGAAAACAGGCAAGCTCAGAGAGCACCAAGGACCCCCTCATTTCAACCCTGAGCTACAAATAAATTAGAAATGCTTCTTCCTAGTTTTCTCCCCTCCTGGGCTGAGCTGGCACTGAATCATAAGCGGGTAACTGAGTCTCCTTCCATTGCTTGGTTCCTCTGCCAGCCTGCCCGCAATCTCTGACAGGAGGGGTATTCTGGATTTGGACGCTCTTGGGACTCTACCGCAGGGGTGAGGAGCCTTGGCCCTTTCATGACTGGTGGACTTCAACTCAGCCACGCTGGCTGGGGAATTCTGGGAGTTGAAGTCCACCAGTCATAAAAGGAAGTCCCCACCCCTGCTATAGAGCAGGGGTGTCAAACTCAATTTCATTGAGGGCCGCATCAGCATTGTGGTTGCCCTCGGGGGGGGGTGTCCAGGGTGGGTGTGGCCTACTGGGTGGGCGTGGATGGAGTGGGTGTGGCCTACTGGGTGGGTGTGGCCAGCTCTACATCGTTCCCGTCAAGGGTGCCTGTGGGGGCCTGGGCAGGAGTGGGACAGATCTGAGGGTCTCTGGCAGAAGGGGGTGGGACCGGGGCAAGTGCCAAGGCATGGTCCACTGGAGGAGCCTCAGTGTTCCTCTCAGGCCATGCAGGGGAGGGTGCTGATGGAGCTAAGACTGAATGAGTTTCAGCATAGATGGCCACCACAAAATTGTACATTGGCTCCTGGCTGGCCTGGGCCAGGGCCAAGGCAGAGGGGGCCGTTCCCTCACTGTTTCCAGGATGGCTTTGCAGGCCACATGAAACAACTTTGCGGGCTGCATCCGCCCCCCCGGGCCTTGTGTTTGCCATGTCTGCTCTATAGCCTTGAATCCCCCCCCAACCATCCAGCCTTTTGGATGTTGCGGCCCTCCTTGCAACGTGGGTGGGGGTGTGAAACCCTTCTGTGCTGCATGGCAGCCCACCCCCCACCCCCGACCCCAGGTACCTAGCTGGTAGACCTGAGCCATGCTGCTGTCCTAGGTCTGGCCGTTGCCGGAGAGAGAGAGAGAGAGAGAGAGAGAGAGAGAGAGAGAGAGAGAGAGTGACACCAAAAGTCATCAAGCCTTCCAGAGATCCAGAAAGAAGTTGCAGTCCTCACAGCCCAGGATCGTACTCTCTCCTGTTCCCTCCCCCAGTCCCAGCTGGATCACGAGACGAGACGTGACAGTAGAAGTGCTTAATCTCATTTTCAGACCAGGCTGTCCCAACTGTCCTTCAAGTCTGGGTTAATCTGGTGGTGCTCAAAATAGGACGTGGGAAGGACGAGAACGTGACAATGGCTGGCCTGTGACATTGCCAGATAAGAAAGCACACACACACTATCTGTTCCCGTTGTAACCCTTCACTTAGAGCAGGAGTCCCCAACACCCGGTCCCTGGATCAGTACCGGGCTGCAGCATGCCAGCAACCGGGCCGCACAAACAAGCAAAGCCCCATCCGCGAGATGCAGGCAGCACACAAAACCACGCACCCTCCGGTCCGCGGAAAAACCTCTGTCCACAAAACCGGTCCCTGGTGCCCAAAAGGTTGGAGACCTCTGACTTAGAGCACTGAAAAGTGGTCCTAACGACCTTCCGTCTATGCCAGGGGTCTCCAGACTTGGCAACTGGGGGACTTCAGCTCCCAGAATTCCCTAGCCAGTGCTTGCAGCGCTGTGATGTGCAAAAAGGGCTTCCCAGCATCCCGCTTGCTCTGTCCTTCCAGCTCAGCCTCTCATCTGCCTTGGCCGTGAAGCTATTTAATGTGGCTGTAGGAATTGCTGCCATGAACATGATAAGACTGAAAACCAGGCTTGTCAGATGCTGTATTTTGTCTATCCTGCTCTATGGAGTGGAGAGTGGGTCTCTGACAGAAGGCCACCTGAAGAGACTAGAAGCATCTGAAATGTGGATTTACAGGCGGCTGTTACGTACAAGCTGGGTTGACAAGATCAGAAATGAGGAGGGGATAAGCTGCCTGGGAAAGCCGAGGGAAATCATCAAAACAATTAAAAAACGAAAATTAGAATATTTCGGACATGTGATGCGACACCCAGAAGAATACGGCGTACTCCATTTAATCCTCCAGGGAAAGATGGAAGGCCAACGAGGTCCAGGCAGAAGAAGAACGTCGTGGCTTCAAAATCTAAGGGACTGGTTTGGACAAAACTCAGCAGCACTTTTTCGTGCGGCTGCTGATAAAAACAGGATCGCCAACAGGATCGCCAACATCCGATAACGGATATGGCACAAGAAGAAGAAGAAGTAGGAATTGCTGCATTTCCATGCCTGCTGTCAGTCTTGGTAGCAGCCTTGCTTCTGCAGCTCCTCTTAAAAACACATTGCGCTTTCCAACGTTGAAAGGTTTTTTAGCCCTAAGCAGAGTTCAGATTAAGATGAGGGTTGGAGACCTTCCAGGAGGAAAGCCACGTGAATGGCTCCCAGTTACTCAGCTGTTACTCAGCGGTTTGAAGGCTTGATGTCGCTGGCAAATTTATGCAGGAAACGCCATCAGGATGGTGGCCATGTTTGCACTAAGTTTCCAAAAGGCAAGTGTTCTGCCTCTGTTTTACGTGCAGGTGCAGGTCATGGGCTGACCATGACACTGATTTACGGTCACCGTATGAAAAATGTGTGTAAAATTTTACATACCATGCACATGTATGAGAAGCCCTCATGTCTATGGGTTCCTCCCTTTTCCCCCCTAATGTTTTCTTTTCTCTGTTCTGTTTGGTAAAATGAATAAAGGCAAACACATTTTTTAAAAAACAAGACCCCCACCGCCAAGGGGTCCTCCTGCAGCTGCTCCACCTCCGGAGTTCAGCAGCGCCACCCCAAAGGGCCCTGGAGGCTGGTGCCCCATGTCTGGAAGGGGAGGGAGGCGAGGAGGAAAGAGGCTGCAGCCATCGGAGTGGGCACCTCTAGCTTGCACCGGTGTCTCCATTACCTCCTCCTTCGGCCACGGGGGGCTGAACTGACGTACCCACAAGAAGCCAGAAGTTAGAAGCAAGGAGGAAGAGTCTGGAACACTTGGACTACATCTCCCATTGTCTAAATGTCTAAAAACATTTTCAGCCAGGAATGCAAGACATGATGGAAGTTGTAGTCCAATAGGACTGGAAGACACCTCCCTCGCTCCCTCCCACCCATTTCTGGAGGTTGAGCTTTGGTCCAGGGTTCAGCTCCACAGAACAGACAGGCACCTGCCTAGGGCCCAGGTGAGTGTGGCTGGCCCACAGGTGTCTTCTCTCTCCCTTCCCAACTTCTTGCCCCTTTTAGACTACGGTGCCCGTCCCGTTCCTTCCACCAAGAGAGAAGCACCGGAGGCTAACATAACGTAGATGCATGGCATACATTCGGTTTATTAAGAACATTTTTAAAAAGTGTGGAGACTGTGAAAGCAGGGAGAAGGCCACATCAGGCCAGACCAACCGCCCTCTTACTTGCGCGTCTGGGATGGGGAGCCCCCCGGGGGGAGGGCAAGACGTATATAGGGAGATCTCAAATTATGATCACACTTGGGACCAGAATTTCAACTGCATCCAATTTTATGACCGTTTTGCCCCAGTCGTTAAGTGAATCGTGCGGTCATTAAGCAAAACTGGTTTCCCCCATTGACTTTGCTCGATGAAAATCGGCTGGGAACGTCGCCAATGGTGACCACACGAGCTGGGGATGCTGTAACCCTCGAAGATACATGCCGGTTGCTAAGCATCCGCTGTCGAATCCATGACCGTGGGAATGCCATGCCGCAAAGGTCATAAAATGCAGGGACTTCTTTTGATTTACTTTTTCCAGGGCCATCACTAAATGAATGGCTGTAAGTTGGGGATTAACCATAGCATCAAAAGTAGAGCTGGTGGCCCCAGGGGTGCAATCCAAGCTCTGCGCATCCCACATAAAACCCAGCTGCACCGTGTCGATTTTACTAGTGCGAGCAGGAGCAGGATGACTCCGTTTCCCCCGTGTGGATTTATGAATCCATCGCACGGGGAGGAAAAAGGAGAATAATTTCTGCCCGGCGTTGGTTTTGGCCTTTCCGGACAAAGAGGCTGCATTCTGGCCAAGAGGCAGGAGCGGAACAAAAAGGAAGCTCGGTTTAATTAAAAGGCCAACCTGCTTTCAATTAATAGCCAAGATGATCCTTCTCTAGTTATCCAGTAAAAAAAACCACCCTGATCCGAGAGTGGAATTCCACGCTGCTTCAGCATCCCTACACAGGAAACCTGGTCCCGAATCTAAAGTGCACTGCCAAGGAAAAAAAGTGGGGGGGGGGGGGAAGGGAGATGGAACCAGGGTAGAAGCTGCAGGTTCCAGTCATCCCACTAGATCAGGGGTGGTTCAGCCACAGAGGAGCAAGGAACAGAAGCTGCTCAGGCCACGTTGTGGTTTCCCAGCTCTCCAAGGGACCTTCTACCACCATCCACATGACGCAAGAAGACATTTTTGGCACATGGCACTGTGGGAGCAGCGGGCAAGGGCTTGCCCTGGGAGAAGGGAAGGGTGGCGCCAGGCAGCATCCAGAGGAAGCTGTGCCCTGTCCCCAAGCAGCCTCGGCAGCTGACTCGTTGGGCCTTGTGCCAGCCTGCAAAAGGTGCCCGCCCCGTGCATTTCCCTTCCCTCCCCAGCCCGCCGGTTCCAAGGATGCTCCTTCAGCTCCACCCGGAGGGCTGCTACAACCGTCTCACAGCAGCTCTAGTGCGAGTCCACCTCCGATGCGCTCCACGGAGATCCTGGAGATGAGGGAAAGAGCCAGGAGAAGAGCCACTGTGTGTGTGGGGGGGTGGGATGTCAGGCTCGCCAAGCCTGGAGGAAGGTGCCTTTGCAGAGGTCCCTAAAAGGGAACCAGACACGGGATTCCCAGTGTTTTTAGGAGCCTTTCCCCGTCAGCCAGGACATGTCTCCGGTTCTGCAGAAAAGACAAAACGGCAGCTGGGTTAGGGCAGCCTCCCTGAAGGCCAGCAGGAAACAGACAATGCTGGCTTAAAGGCCGGACCAGGGGTGCAGTCCAACCAGGCAGTAGCTCAGCCAAAGCCTTCCTCACTTTGGGCCATGTTCGCTCCCTGGCACGGCTGGAAACCCGCCAGGAAATTCTTGGACAGGAAGGGAGGGTCACAGGAGGAGGTCGCACAGGAATGACAGGCATTGTGCTGGTCAGAGTATATAGCTATCTCAGGAATTAAGAACTGTCCCCTTAAGGCAGGGCTTTTCAACCTTTTCACCCATTGTACCACTTTTAGGATATGGCAACATCCGAGTACCACCAGTCGCCTAGCAAGGTGTCAAAAACTTGATGTCCCCCCCCAAAAAGGAAAAAGGTGATAAAGTGCAGGTAGTCCTTGACTTACAACTGTTCGCTTAGTGACTTTTTGAAGTTACAATGGCACTGAAAAAAGTGCCCTCCAAGCCACAGTCGAGCAAGACACCTGCCTGCCCACCCGACGGCGCTCTTCCTCCTGTCCGAGGTTTTCATTGTTGTGAGCATTTCTGTTGAGGATTGGCAGCGGGGGTGGGATGGGGGATGTTTGGTTTTTATTCCCCCCGTCTGCTGGGTGGTTGCAGCAGGTTTTGGTCACTTCACATGACTCTGGGACATTGTGACTGTCATAAATATGAATCAGTTGCCAAGCATCTGAATGTAAATCACAAGACCCTGGAGAGGCTGCAACATTCCAGCTGATTGGCGCTTCTTCTGGGCTCAACAGAAGCGCCAGGATCAGTGCCGAGCTCCAGCTGGAGCCTGGCGCTGATCCTGGCGTTTCCGCTGAGCCCTGACAGCCCTGCAGCTCCAGCCGTCTCTCGCTCAGGCTTGTGCGGTGCTGCCACCGGTTCAACTCATTCCCCTCCCCCACTACCACTTTTCTAGGATGGTCGCGTACCACCTGCCAGGTGCCAATGTACCACAGGTGGTACCCGTACCACTGGTTGAAAAGCCCTGCCTTAAGGGATAGTCTTCCGGGTAACGTAGTTTAAGTTACCTGGTCATATCTGTGTTCGGCCAGCCACTGGGAGGGACTTCTGATTGTTACTGGATTTCCTGGCTACGTGCTGGCCAGCGAGGTCTTGACGAATTCCAGCCACGGGAACTGTTTGCTTCGTTAGCATGGAGGAAACTCTCTCTTTTTACTCAGGCATGCAGACGAAGATTTTATCTCTTTTTACTGTCCCGTATCGAGCAAGAAGGCTGCTGCTGAATATCGCTCGATGCAGGCAGATTAACTCCACGGAAGGGTTTCATGCAGATTGCTTTAATTCATCAGGCATTCTTTAACATTAACTCACAGTTACTGAAGATACATCTGACATTCATTGCATAATCTGTACCCAACACATAGGTAAAAAGAGAGAGTTTCTTCCATGCTAACGAAGCAAACAGTTCCCGTGGCTGGAATTCGTCAAGACCTCGCTGGCCAGCACGCAGCCAGGAAATCCAGTAACAATCAGAAGTCCCTCCCAGTGGCCAATCCGAACACAGATATGACCAGGTAACTTAAACCAGGGCTTTTCAACCAGTGGTATTGGTACCACCTGTGGTACATTGGCACCTGGCAGGTGGTACGCGACCATCCTAGGAAAGTGGTAGTGGGGGAGGGGAATGAGCTGAACCGGTGGCAGCACCGCACAAGCCTAAGCGAGAGACGGCTGGAGCTGCAGGGCTGTCAGGGCTCAGCGGAAGCGCCAGGATCAGTGCCAGGATCCAGCTGGAGCTCGGCGCTGATCCTGGCACTTCTGCTGAGCCCAGAAGAAGCGCCGATCAGCTGGAATGTTGCAGCATCTCCAGGGTCTTGTGATTTACATTCAGATGCTTGGCAACCGATTCATATTTATGACGGTCACAGTGTCCCAGGGTCATGTGAAGTGACCAAAACCTGCTGCAACACCCAGCAGACAGGGGGGGGGGAATAAAAACCATCAACCCCCTCACCCCACCCCCGCTGCCAATCCTAAACAGAAATGCTCACAACAATGAAAACCTCGGACAGGAGGAAGAGCGCTGCCAGGTGGGCAGGCAGGTGTCTTGCTCGGCTGTGGCTTGGGGGGCACTTTTTTCAGTGCCATTGTAACTTCAAAAAGTCACTAAGCGAACTGTTGTAAGTCGAGGACTACCTGCACTTCATCACTTTTTTCCTTTTGGGGGGGGGTCATCAAGTTTTTGACACCTTGCTAGTTGACTGGTGGTACTCGGATGTTGCCATATCCTAAAAGTGGTACAATGGGTGAAAAGGTTGAAAAGCCCTGACTTAAACTACATTACCCAGAAAACTAACCCTTAAGGGGACAGTTCTTAACTCCTGAGATAGCTATATACTCTGACCTGCACAGGCATGGTCCAAAGAGGGAATCTGTTTTCACTATTCGTCCATCTGATCAGCAGCCAGCCTTCCTGCCCCCAGGAACCAAAGGCAGCCGGGGTGTGTTTCATCCTCCAGTCTCTCTCCTGTGGAGCTGAAATTGAATGACTGGCCCCAGACTAGAATGAGCTTTCGTGGGGAAGAGAGAAACCTGGACAGACTTTCAGGTTTCTGTGATTAATTCGGCATCAGTCAGGAGCATAACTTCTACAAGAGAAACGCTAAAAAGGGAGGGAATTTCTGGCATCCCTGCTGGTTCCTAAAGGGCTTCCTTCGATCTTCAGAGCCTCGCAAATTTCTGGCATCCCCTCTTGCGCAAAAGAGAATCAAGATGGAGTGGTGTTGAGATTCCTCTTGACATTTTCCATCTGCCCAGGATGGAAGGAGGTGCCGTTTCTCCTTCCCTTAAGGCAGAGGTAGGCAACCTTGGCTCTTTTATGACTCGTGGACTTCAACTCCCAGAATTAGATAGATAGATAGATAGATAGATAGATAGATAGATAGATAGATAGATAGATAGATAGATAGATAGATAGATGATAGATAGATAGATAGATAGATAGATAGATAGATAGATAGATAATTAAGAGATAATGATAGATAGATAGATAGATAGATAGATAGATAGATAGATAGATAGATAGATAGATAGATAGATATAGATAGATAGATAGATAATTAAGAGATAACGATAGATAGATAGATAGATAGATAGATAGATAGATAGATAGATAATTAAGAGATGATAGATAGATAGATAGATAATTAAGAGATGATAGATAGATAGATAGATAGATAGATAGATAGATAGATAGATAGATAGATAGATACATAGATAGATAGATAGATAGATAGATAGATAGATAGATAGATAGATAGATAGATAATTAAGAGATAACGATTGATAGATAGATAGATAGATAGATAGACAGACAGACAGACAGACAGACAGACAGACAGACAGACAGACAGACAGACAGACAGACACTTTAGTGATAATGATAGATAATTGAGAGATTGATAGATAGATAGATAGATAGACAGACAGACAGACAGACAGACAGACAGATCCAGAGCACAGTGGCATGGTGTCTGTCTGTTCCCCAGCTGACCATGGAAGGACACAGAACTTTGCACAAAAGCAGCCTCTGGGCTCTTGTTAATCATTTAATAATGGAGCTGTGCTGCCACAGATTCCCTCTTTTTTCTAATTAAAAACCAGGAAGAGCTTCTCAGCTGAAAGCCCTCAGCTGGGCCATGATGTTAATGCAAACATACACATGGACATACATACCGGTTGAAGATCCTTAAATTGTAGCAATAAAAGAAGAAAGAGGGACAAAAGGAGAGTAAGTCAGGGCCACTTTCCTCGGTGCTGAAAAAAAAATATCTAAATTCCATTCTAGCCTGACACTGAATGTGATCATTCCCTTTCTAAACTGGGGGGGGGGACTCTCCAAGTTCTCAGAAGCCCCCAGGCAATCAGCCGCACAGGGAGAGCCGCAAGAAGCTCACACTTGTGTTTGCTGAAGGATGTTGCTCCATGGGGAGGGGACGGGGAGGGAGGCTGGAATATTTGCTCAGAGTTAACCGTTCTGTGATTGGAGGAAGGCATCAGCAGCAGCTCAGGGTGACTTACTCCACGTCTCGTTTGCGGATGATCCTGCCGGAGCCCATGACATCGGCCACCTTGGAGACCAGCGGATCGTAGTTCATGCTCGCCACGGCCAGCACATCGTCGCTCCTGGAAGAAGAGACCCAGAAGTGAAGGATGAGAGCGGCTGCCGCCAGGCCTTGGCGCATTTCACACAAGGCCGGAGGTCCCAGTGGATCCCCAGATGTTTTCCCAGATGCTTTGCTTCTTTTGCACCGAGGTCTGCTGCGCTGACCCGACAAACTGAAGGGATCAGCAACTAGGGCAGTGATGGCGAACCTTTTAGAGACCGAGTGCCCAAAAACCGCCCCGCCCCCATCCACTCTGCCCCCTGCTCCATCCCTGCCCCACCTGCCCGCCTGCAGGGCCACCCACCGCCTCCATGGCCCGCCTCAGCAGATTGCCCAGGTGGCCCTGCAGCACCATGGCGGCCACGCCCTCCGCCCGCACCCTGCAGCATCATCTGCGCATGACAGGGCACGAGGGCGGAGTCTTGTCCCTGCTGCCTGACTGCCATGTCCTTGGCTGCGCTGTTCCGCGCGAGCTGCGCCCGGGGGCAACTCTCCTCTTGGGAGGAGCTGCTGGTGAGGAGGGGAGCACGGGGGGAGGTGGGGCTGGGGCGACGGCACGCGTGCCCATAGAGAGGGCTCTGAGTGCCGCCTCTGGCACGCGTGCCATAGGTTCGCCACCACTGAACTAGGGGATACGAGTGGGACACAAATGCTGACTAATTGTATTTGCGTGACCCACATTCTTAGCTCAAAGAACAAGCTAGCCAATGTGCCATTTCCCAGGGGTGGTCAAGAAAGACAGGATGGCTTTTCAAATTCCCCACTGCAGACGGTGCTGTCCAATAGGCAGACCCTTTTCTGGGTGCAGCTGCTGTGCACTGCTGGCTTATTTGAAATCTGTGGTCTATCAAGTACAACTGCTAAGCCAAGAACTGCCCATCTTGTTTCTACTTAACTTGGGAACCTGGCATTTCTCACCACTGAACATGGGCGCCGAACTGGATGCAGCCCCATATTCAAGTCGATCAAAATTCTTAACAGTGATAGCAGTGTTCCAGTATCTGAGGGGCTGCCAAAAGGCAGAGGGGGCCAGGTTGTTCACCAGAGCACCAGAGGGCAGGACGAGAAACAATGGATGGAAACTGATCAAAGAGAGAAACTTCCTGACAGGGAGGACAATCTCAACCAGTGGAACAGCTTGCCACAAGAAATAGTGGGCGCTCCATCACTGGAGGTTTTTAAGAGGAGACTGGACATTCACCTGTCTGAGATGGTATAGGTTCTCCTGCTTGAGCAGGGGGCTGGACTAGAAGACCTCCAAGGTCCCTTCCAGTTCTATTCTATTCTATTCTATTCTATTCTATTCTATTCTAGTCTAGTCTAGTCTAGTCTAGTCTAGTCTAGTCTAGTCTAGTCCAGTCCAGTGTATTCTATTCTATTCTATTCTATTCTATTCTATTCCATTCCATTCCATTCCATTCCATTCCATTCTATTCTATTCTATTCTATTCTCGGTGTGCTTCTTCAAAATTGTTTTTTTTTTTAGTACTGTATTTCTCAACCTTGACAAGTTTTAAGGCAGGGCAGCTTCAATCTCAGAATTACGCAGCCAGCTATGCGGGCTGGAGAATTCTGGGAGTTGAAGTCCACCCATCTTAAAGTTGCCAAGGTTGAGAAATCTGGAGTTTCATGGCCAAGAAAATAAAATAAAAAGGTTCTATTATTCTTTGAAGCTAAACTTGATTGCACAGATTCAGCCAGCTTCTGTAACATCAACAAGCAATATGCAAGCCGCTGTATTTGCTTATTGTAAACGCACAGTATAATTTTGCAACACACATCATGGCGGCTTGTAAATTAAAGCTTTTCGTGGGCACTTACTTTGTGTAAAAGGCTACAAATTTAAGTTCGTCTAGGTCTCCCCGAATAATCACATCATCAAATCCTTCTCCATGACCTAGAAAACAAAACGTGTATATATGTAGGAGGCACACAATTTTCTTTTCCTATGTCAATCTGCAATCTTGTTTCTTTAAAAAAAAGCATAAAAATATAAGAAGCCAATCAATACTACGCATGCATAAATATATTTAGAAGCATTTTGAAATAAATATGCATTTTTTTTAAAAAAGTATTGCAGCACATTTTTATGGAGCACTACATTGCCACATGGAGAAAACAAGGAGAATTTTGTTGCAAAGGGCAGGTGAGTCGACAAAGTGCCGAGTTAGCTTCCTTTTGGTCAAGAGTGGAGAAGAAGACATTTTAAAGCACCCTAAATTAGATGCTTTCTCCAGCCTTTCAAATCTAGGCTGAATTCCAAAGAGCACTCGGGACCCCATAGTCCGTCCATCCGTCCTTCCTTCCTTCCTTCCTTCCTTCCTTCCTTCCTTCCTTCCTTCCTTCCTTCCTTCCTTCCTCCCTCCCTCCCTCCCTCCCTCCTTCCTCCTCTCCATAAATTCCACTTCCTTCTAGCACTGATCATGTTATCTAGCTGGGTAATGAAACGTCTGCAAGAAAATAACCAAGCTCAGAAAACACCCGGGACCCCTTATTTATCCAATTGATATGGACCCTCCACATTAACAAGTGACTCTGGGCAGAAAACAGAGTGAAATAAAAACAATGACACGACAAAAGTTAAAATACAAAGGAGCTGAGAACATCAATCCGCCAAACCAGTAAGGCAACCAAGAAGCAGATCTTGGCACCCTCTCCAATCCTTTTCCCCTCACCTGCATAGCGAATGCTCTTGCCAAACATGGCGGTCCACAGGTAAGGGATGGTGCTGATTTCTGTCCCATAGGCCAGCATGTTCAGTGCTGCTATGCGCCCTGGGAGGTAACAGAGTTAAGCAATGTAATAGGGAATGTAACAGAGAAGTCAACCAAGCCTATGCATGAGAGTCTTTGGAGCACATCAAAACTATGTTTGTTCGTTATTTGAATAGGTATATGCCAGTATTCTCAACCTTGGCAACTTTAAGATGGGTGGACTTCAATTCCCAGAATTTCCCAGCCAGCTTCTGGGAGTTGAAGTCCACCCATCTTAAAGTTGCCAAGGTTGAAAAACACTGATGTAAAACCCTTTGAGGTTGGCTAGGTCAACAAACAGACAATGTGATCATTGGCTCTTGCAAACTGCATTCAACAAATCCATCTTCGGAGACGAGAACGGTGCAGGGACTCTTGCAGTGCTTTTTATTGTCGTGGGGTAGAGAAACAGCACTTGGGGGGGGCTGTCCAACTATCTCCCTGTCCCATACACAAAACTGTAGCCATCTGGCGTGTCTTTCTCCTGCTTTCCTGTTCCTCAAGACTAAGTCATCTTTTCGGAAAGTCCTCCCTTAAAGAGTTCACTCCTGCCTTCCTTATCGCCCCTAGACCAGCTCTAGACTTCTTCACAAAGTCCTAGACTAAGGTAGGGAAAATCTAAAGGTGTGCACCTAATATGGGAGGAGCTTTAGAGGACAGCAGGACATGGGGAAAGGTCTCTGGGTATCCTCTAGTCTAGTGGATTCCAAATTTGAACCTGAGCCAGCAGTGTCCTGCAGCTGCAAACAAGACGAGTGCAATCCTAAGCTGCACCAAGAGAGCTACAAGATCAGGAAAAGTTGAACAGGTGGTTGTAATGGCAGCCTTGCCTTTTTTAACACCCACCTTGTTCTGCTGTTGCTGGAGATTAATAATAATAATAATAATAATAATAATAATAATAATAATAATAATAATAATAATAATAATAATAATAATAATAATAATAATAATAATAGTTGGAAGGGACCTTGGAGGTCATCTGGTCCAACCCCCTGCTCAGGCAGGAAACCCTAAACCATTTCGGACAAATGGCTGTCCAGTCTCTTCTTAAAAACTTCCAGTGTTGGAGCATTCACCGCTTCTAGAGGCAGGTTGTTCCACTGGTTAATTGTTCTCACTGTCAGGAAATTTCTCCTTACTTCTAAGTTGCTTCTCTCCTTGGTCAGTTTCCACCCGTTGCTTCTTGTCCTGCCTTCAGGTGCTTTGGAGAATAGCTTGACTCCCTCTTCTTTGGGGCAGCCCCTGAGATATTGGAAGACTGCTATCCTGTCCCCCTCGTCCTTTTCTTCATTAGACTAGACATACCCAATTCCAGCAACCGTTCCTTGTATGTTTTAGCCTCCAGTCCCCTAATCATCTTTGTTGCTCTTCTCTGCACTCTTTCTAGAGTCTCAGCATCTTTTTTACATCGTGGTGACCAAAACTGGATGCAGTATTCCAAGTGTGGCCTTACCAAGGCCTTGTAACGTGGTATTAATACTTCACGTGATCTTGATTCTGTCCCTCTGTTAATGCAGCCTAGCACTGTGTTGGCCTTGGATGTGCTCTCCATGTGCCACTAAAGCATCTGCCCTGAGCTAGGAGGAGTGCTTGAAAACTAGAGCAGAAGGGAGGTTTATTTATAGGGAAGATAAGATTGGGATAGAATAGAATAGAATAGAATAGAATAGGACAGATTGTAGATTAGAATAGAATAGAATAGAATAGAATAGAATAGAATAGAATAGAATAGAATAGAATAGAATAGAATAGAATAGAATAGAAGTGGAAAGGACCTTTGAGGTCTTCTAGTCCAACCCCCTGCTCAAGCAGGAGACCCTATACCATTTCAGACAAAGGGCTGTTCAGTCTTTTCTTAAAAGCCTCCAGTGATGGAGCACCCACATCTTCTGGAGGGAAGCTGTTCCACTGATCAATTGTCCTCCCTGTCAGGAAGTTTCTCCTCAATTCCAGGTTGCTTCTCTCCTTGATCAGTTTCCATCCATTGTTTCTTGTCCTGCCCTCTGGTGCTTTGGAGAATAGTTTGACCCCCTCCTCCTTGTGGCCGCCTCTCAAATACTGAAGTACTGCTATTATGTCCCCCCCCCCAATCTTTCTTTTCTCTAGAGTCTAGACTGGCCATTCCCAAATCCTGCAACCGTTCTTCGTATATTTTAGTCTCCAGGCCTTTAATCATCTTAGCTGCTCTTTTTTGCATTTTTCCCAAAGTCACAAGATCTTTTTTGTAATGTGGTGAACAAAACTGGATGTAATATTCCAGATGTGGCCTTACTAAGGCTTTATAAAGCGGTGTTAATACTTCACATGATTTTGATTCTATGCCTTTATTTATACAACCAAGGATTGTATTAGCTTTTTTGGCTGCCGCCGCACACAGCTGGCTCATAGTCAAGGGATCGTCCACTAGGACTCCAAGGTCCCTCTCACAGTTGCTGTTTTTGAGCCAGGTTTCGCCCAATCTGTACTTGTGCCTTTGGTTTTTCTACTTAAGTGTAAAATCTTGCTTTTCTCCATATTAAATTTCATTTTGTTGGATAGGGCAGAACTGACCACCAGAAGGAGAATCAGAGAGGCTGTTGTAGGCCTGGGAAGGGATGGAAGAAGAGGCCCTGCAAGAGCAGAGAGATGACCAAGATGGAGGGGACACAGAATCCCCCCTCTCTCTCTACCTCACTGCTCCTTGTGGTCAGAAGGGGGGAAGAACCAGCATCATCGGATCTGGGCCTCTGCTTCGCCTGATATCTTGACCTCATGAAAAACCAGACAGTCTGCAGCCTTCTGCACCATTTGCTAAGGACTTCCCAGGACTTCCAAGGGGTGACTGGAGGCTTTTCTTCCAAGTCAGAAGGCCACAGCAATACCCACCGTGCATGTGGGCCATCTGCCAGTGTGGAACGTTGGTCTTCTTGTGGTTTCGCAGTGCCAAAGGAAAAGTGACTGCGTCGCCCGCAGCGAAAACCCCTGGAACGTTGGTCTGCATCATCTGGAAGGGAGAGAAGAGCTCTGTTTGGGGGGGGAGGCCTTGCAAGGGGGGAGCATGGAATGGTCCTTACAGGAGGAAAGGGGGAGAAGATAGGAGGAAAGAGGGAGAGAGGGAAGGAGGAAGAATAGAATAGAATAGAATAGAATAGAATAGAATAGAATAGAATAGAATAGAATAGAATAGAATAGAATGGAATGGAATGGAACGGAACGGAACGGAATGGAACGGAATGGAACAGAACAGAATAGAATAGAAGATGGAATGGAATGGAATGGAATGGAATAGAATAGAATAGAATAGAACAGACAGATTATAGAATGGAATGGAATGGAATGGAATGGAATAGAATAGAATAGAATAGAATAGAATAGAATAGAATAGAATAGAATAGAATAGAATAGAATAGAATAGAATAGAATAGGACAGGACAGGACAGGATGGAACAGAACGGAACAGAATAAAAAATAAATAAAATAAAATAAAATAAAATAAAATAAAATAAAATAAAATAAAATAATAAAATAANATAAAATATAAAATATAAAATATAAAATATAAAATATAAAATATAAAATATAAAATATAAAATATAAAATATAAAATATAAAATATAAAATATAAAATATAAAATATAAAATATAAAATAAAATAAAATATCCAGTGTTTGATCAGCCACTTCAACCCTCCCTCTTCGGCCTGGTTGGCTGCTTCTACCTTGTTCACCACGATGTAACCTTTGGAGTCCAGATGAACGCCGCTCTGCTTCAAAAAGCCGGTGGCTGGCGTGGCTCCTGCACCAAAGATAAGAGGGACATTAACAGTGGGAGGGACTCTTGGCTCCCAGCCCCATTTATCTGAACCACGGAAAAGACCATTACCAAGTGCCAGTTACCCTTGACAACACCATCTGCTTTATAAATCATACAAGGATAGACCATCCATATAAATTGGAAATAATACAATTTTAAGTCCCAATTACTAATTGGTGCTTTGTTGTAAGTTTTTTTTTCCCCTCTTCCCTCCTCCTTCTATTTCCCTTCCAAGTTACAATTTTTAGCTCGTAACTATCTTTAGGTGGTGGTTGTTCTTTGGTGGCCTGTAGAACGTTCTGGCTTTTTGGTGGGAAAGCGAATTAAAATGCTTTAAATGAATAAAATAAAGCATCCTTGAGCGTCTCCCTGCCCTTATGCTGATGCTGCCTCGCTGCCAAAGTCCTGCACTCTTTGGGTTCCCCGTCAGGCCATCACTTCCTTCTCATACTCTCTCATGGCTTCAGTGGACCCCGGTTTCCGTCACATCAAATAATTATCTCGTGCAAGGATGTCTCTGTCATAGATAAAACTTTACTTTCTCACTTTTTCTCTTTTCCACAAACACAAGTGTTTTTCAGACAACAGGTGGGTATTTCATGTAGACTTCTTGGCATCAAGATGGTGGTTTGCCTCTCTTCATCTCTGGTCTCTTTGTCTCGTTTATCGCCTCAGTTTTTGTGAACCAGCCAATGCCAGATATAATCTCTCTTCTCACTCTCCTCACTGAGTCCTGTGACTTACTTCAGGGACAATTTTCTGGGCAACCATACAGAAGTATTTTGCCATAGTCTCCCTTCCAGCTCAGTCACAGTCCTAGAATCTCCAGATGGTCCCCCATCCAAAAATCTTGTTAGTTGCGAAGTCGTGTCCGACCCATCGTGACCCCATGGATGTTTCTCCAGGCCTTCCTGTCCTCTACCATCTTCTGGAGTCCATTTAAGCCCACGCCTCCTGCTTCAGTGACTCCATCCAGCCCCCTCATTCTGTCGTCCCCTTCTTCTCTTGCCCTCCATCTTTCCCAGCATCAGGCTCTTCTCCAGTGAGTCCTTCCTTCTCATTAGGTGGCCAAAGTACTTGAGTTTCAACTTCAGGATCTGGCCTTCTAAGGAGCAGTCGGGGTTGATCTCCTCTAGGACTGACCGGTTGGATCGCCTTGTAGTCCAAGGGACTTGCAGGAGTCTTCTCCAGCACCAGAGTTCAAAGGCCTCCATTCTTTGGCACTCAGCCTTTCTTATGGTCCAACTTTCACAGCCAGACATTGCAACTGGGAAAACTACGGCCTTGACTATACGCACTTTTGTTGGCAGGGTGACATCTCTGCTTTTTAGTATGCTGTCTGGATTTGCCCTAGCTTTCCTCCCCAGGAGCAAGCGTCTTTTAATTTCTTGGCTGCAGTCCCCATCTGCGGTGATCTTGGAGCCCAGGAAGATAAAATCTGTCACTACCTCCATTTCTTCCCCATCTATTTGCCAGGAATTGAGAGGGCCGGATGCCATGATCTTGGTTTTCTTAATGTTGAGTTTCAAGCCAACTTTTGCACTCTCCTTCTTCACCCGCATCAAGAGCCTCTTCACTTTCTGCCATTAGAGTGGTATCATCTGCATATCTTAGGTTGTTGATATTTCTCCCGGCAATCTCAATTCCAACTTTTGATTCAAACTTTTTGTCAAACGCAGCAACAGTCAGCTACGTTCTGCCCCCTGGTGGACAGACAGAGCTGTATGATTAAAATAGGGACTGTCATTGTGGGGAGGGTCAAGGAAGGCTCTCCAAAACACAGGAGCAGTCAGGGACATCCCCAGGGGGCTATCCAAGAGGTCAAGATGGCCAAGTACAACTGACCACAGCATGTGACACATGGAGAGAGTGGAACTTTGATTGTGCAGTCCTGATGTCATCTTGACCTTGGTTGCCCCCAGACCTGGGGTAGGCGACCTTGGCCCTTTTATGACTGGTGGACTTCAACTCCCAGAATTCCTGAGCCAGCCATGCTGAGGGGAAAGGGAGAGGTTTCCAAGCTGAGCTGGGCTGGCTCCAGAATTCTGGGAGTTGAAGTCCACGAGTCATAAAAGGGCCAAGTTTGAAGACCCCTGGTTTAAATATTTAAACGTTTTTTCCTCACAGTCACGTGATCAAAATTCAGGCATTTGGGCAGGGGTAGGCCACCTTGACTCTTTTATGACTCGTGGACTTCAACTCCCAGAATTCCTGAGCCAGCCATGCTGAGGGGAAAGGGAGAGGTTTCCAAGCTGAGCCATCCTGGCTCAGGAATTCTGGGAGCTGAAGTCCACGAGTCATAAAATAGCCTGGGTTGCCTACCCCTGCCCCAGGCCAGGCCCCCAAAGCTCTCCAGCAACTTACCTACGCCGATCACACAGACATCTGACCGAAGAACCTTGCCGCTCTTCAGCACCACCTCTTTTAGCTTTGGGGAAAGATAAAATGCAGCCAATTAAAAAAAAAACAACGCCAAATTGATTTGTTTGAGACACCCCCGAAGCCAGAAAAACAAGGCACTGCTTGGGTGGGAGAGACGTCCCACCCCTCCTTGGGTGGATGGATGTGGCTGGGCTGTTTCCTACAGAAAGATCCTGTTTGAAAGATCCTGGCCACCTTCCAAGCTCCGGGCAATTGAAAACAGAATAAGGCAAGGCGGTCCGTCAGCCTCCCCTCCCCTTCCTTTCCCTCCCCTTCCCTCCTCCACGCCTGCCCGGGTCCAAGGAAGTCACCCGTTGCCTCCACCACGGTGGCCTTCCTCACTCTGTGCAGAGGCAGAATCCTAAGCTCTCAAAATGAGTCCAGCGGAGGGTATTGGAGGATTTTGGCTGCAGGGGCTGTGGCTGATGGGGGTGGCAGTCAAGTCATGTCCGGATTGGGGGTGGCAAGGTTGGGGAAGTGCTAGAAGACCATTGGCAAAGATGGGAAGGGCCCAATTCTCTTCTTGACATTCGTATTTTCCCCAAAGAAACAGGAGGTGGCAGAGATGATGAACCGGGCATCCTGTCTACAGAGCTGGCCTCCCCAGGAGAAATGCAAGTTTCCCGCCTTTTTCACTTGGCTACTTGTTCCAAAGTTTGCAAAGAGACTGCCCTCCCCCCCCTTGGCTTGCCTCTACCAACCAGAGGCTCAATGGAGGGTCTTGAGGGGCCCCAAAGCCTCGCTAAACTCCATTCAATTCAATCAGGACAGAGCTGGGACCTTGGAGGTCTTCTAGTCCAACCCCCTGCTCAAGCAGGAGACCCTACACCAGGGGTAGGCAACCTTGGCTCTTTTATGACTCATGGACTTCAACTCCCAGAATTCCTGAGCCAGCATAGCTGCCTCAGGAATTCTGGGAGTTGAAGTCCATGAGTCATAAAAGAGCCAAGGTTACTTACCCCTGCCCTACACCATTTCAGACAGGTGACTATCCAGTCTCTTCTTAAAAGCCTCCAGTGATGCCCACAATTTCTGGAAGCAAGCTGTTCCACTGGTTAATTGTCCTCAGTGTTAGGAAGTTTCTCCTTAATCTCTCCTTGATTAGTTTCCATCCAGTCCATCCATCCCGCTCTACCTTGCCCTCCTGTTCACGCAGTTCCGACACTTCAGTCTGCATGTAGAACTTCACTCGGTTGTTTTCAAACATCTGTCCGAGGGGAGAGGAGGGGGAGAGAAGGTTGAAAAACATTCCCAAATGGCCCCTCAAAATAAGGCTCGCCCCTCCCCAAAGCCCCCCCCCCCCGGGCAGCTGCCTTGCCTTCATGAGGGCTCGCCCAACCTTTTCCCCAAAGGACCTCTTGAAAGGGACTTCTTCCAGCTCCACCACCGAGACCGAGTGAGCCTTCTCCGAAAGGTAGGCGGCCACCTCCATCCCTGCAAAACGGCAGACGGAGCAGGAGGGTTAGGAAGGCTCCGTCAGAAAGACCCACGACGAGTGGGGATCCTGCAGGTTGGTGCAGTGCAAAGGCAGAAGACCCGTGTGCTAGTCAGAGTATTAAGGTGACCAACTTTTTTACAACGAGAAGGAGGACACAAATAAATTGAAGAAACTGAGTCTAATGCCTGTGTGTGTGTGCGTGCGCCGTGTCGTGTTTCGGTAAGAAGTAAACAAAGCCAATTGCGTGCGGCGCATTCTTGCGTGCAGCGCAACTCTCTCAAAACAATTCTCCTGTGCGGAGCGCATGCATCTCATAATCACGTCTCGCCACACTCTACTGAGCCTTGACGAATCGTCATGTCAAATACAAATACGTCACATCACACGCAACGGATCGGATCGGCATCGATCGAATACGGAGATTTACAGATTTGTCTTCAAATATCGAAAAGGAGGACATGTAGGAGGACACTTTTCGAGAGAGGACAAAACTTACAAAAGAAGGACTGTCCTCCCTTAAAGGAGGACGATTGGTCACCTTAAGAGTATATAACTGTCTTAGGAATTAAGAACAGCCCCGTTAAGAGATAGCCTTCTGGGTAATGTAGTTTATGTTACCTGGCCATATCTGTGTTTGGACTGGCCACTGGGAGGGACTTCTCTTTAATTACCAGACTTCCTGGCTACGTGCCAGTCAGCGAGGTCTCTATGAAGTCCAGCCACGACATCTGTTTGCTTCATTAGTATGGAACAGTGATGGTGAACCTTTTAGAGACCGAGTGCCCAAACTGCAACCCAAAACCCACTTATGCATCATTGAGTGCCGAGTGGGTGTGGCCCATTGGCTGGGTGTGGCCCATTGGGTGGGCGTGGCCCATTGGGTGGGCATGGCTGCGGTGGTAACGGCAGACTGGGTGGGACTAAAAAGTTCAATCAATCAATTCCAACTTTGCAAGATCTTTTTTTTTCCCACGAGAAGTTGAAATTGACTGATTGAACCTTTTTTTTTGCACACAGCGGCGGAGGCCTAAAGCGAAAAGGTTTTATAAAACCCAGCTGAAGGTCTAGGACTGGGGCGACGGCGCCCGTGCCCACAGAGAGGGCTCTGAGTGCCGCCTCTGGCACCCGTGCCATAGGTTTGCCACCACTGGTATAGAAGAAGCTATCTTTTTTTTACCTACGTGATGGGTCCAGATTATGACATGTATTTCAGAAGAATCTCTACAGTAACTGTAAGTTAATGTCTTGAGGATGCCCGATGAATTAAAGTAATTTGCATGAAACCCTTCCGTGGAGTTAATCTGCCTGTATCAAGCAATATCTAGCAGCTGCCTCCTTGCTTGATACAAAATAACCCGGCTGCTGAAACAAGTCAAATTGGGCGAAACAAGGAAAAAAAAGAACTGATGGGGAACCCCCCCACACACATCTCCATCTTGGGGCCAGAGTTTAATTTTCAAGAGATATTTGGCCAATGTTCACACATTGTACTAACTAAACCATCAATCACGGTTTGTACAATAAACTAAAAGCAGCAGGATTTGCTTTGCATGCTAAGCCGTAGACCCTAGGTAGTAAACCACAACCGTTGGTTCCTATGGCGTACTAAGCTCAGATTAAAGAAACCACATTACAAATCAGCTCAGCTTCCGAGGCCGTCGACACAGCCTTTTGCTCACCAAGGAAAGAAGCTCCCACCACGACGGCGTTTTTGCCAGTGGCCACTTTGACCACCCGGTTGGCATCTTCCACGGTCCGGATGGTGAAGACGTTCTCCACTTCCTTGCCTTTGCAGCTGAGCGTTTTGGGTCTGGAAGGAGAGATTGGAGAGTCAGGGCAAAGATCGAACAAGGGCAAGTGGAACAGCCAGGGAGAAAGTCTCCTTATTCCTGGTCCACGGTTTTCCCAGTTGCAATGTCTGGCTGTGAAAGTTGGACCATAAGAAAGGCTGAGCGCCAAAGAATGGAGGTCTTTGAACTCTGGTGCTGGAGAAGACTCCTGCGAGTCCCCTGGACTGCGAGGCGATCCAACCGGTCAGTCCTAGAGGAGATCAACCCCGACTGCTCCTTAGAAGACCAGATCCTGAAGTTGAAACTCAAGTACTTTGGCCACCTAATGAGAAGGAAGGACTCACTGGAGAAGAGCCTGATGCTGGGAAAGATGGAGGGCAAGAGAAGAAGGGGACGACAGAGAATGAGGGGGCTGGATGGAGTCACTGAAGCAGGAGGCGTGGGCTTAAATGGACTCCAGAAGATGGTAGAGGACAGGAAGGCCTGGAGGAATGTTCTCCATGGGGTTGCGATGGGTCGGACATGACTTCGCAATTAAGAACAACAACAACAAAATCCTGGCTACCCCAGTTGAGCAAAAGGGATCCCTTTTTGTGATCTAAGAAAGAGAACTGCAGCTCCTGACTTTTATCATTTTCATCCCTTTTACTATTAGGTATGTTTGCTGCCTTGAGTTACTTATGAAAATAATAAAAGTGGGATAAAGAAAATCTAAATTGAATAAATAAAATAGTTCAGTCTCCTCCTGTTTTTTTGGCCAGCATACACAGCTCTCCTCCTATGTGGTCTAAAATGGATTAGGGTTAACCATGGTTTTTAAAAATGTGTAAAACTCTAGAGAACACCTGGAAAGGGGGAAAAAAGCAGACCCAGGAAACTACAGACCACTCAGCCTAACATCAATACCTGGGAAGATCCTGGAAAAGAGTATCAAAAAAACAGATCTGCGAACATCTAGAAACAAATAAAGTTACAACTAGTAGTCAGCACGGGTTTGTTAAAATGCCAAACCAATCTTATTTCATTCTTTGACAAAGTAACTAAATTAGTAGATCAGCGAAATGCTGTGGACATAGTATATTTAGATTTCATCAAGGCATTTGACAAAGTAGACCACAACCTATTTCTTGGTAAGCTAGAAAAATGGGGAATAGACAACATCACTACCAGATGGATTTGTAACTGGCTGACAAACTGTACTCAACGAGTAGTCCTTAATGGCACTACATCCACAGGGAGAGAAGTAAGCAGTGGGGTATCACAAGGTTCTGTCTTAGGCCCAGTACTCTTCAATATCTTCATCAATGACTTAGATGAGGGAATAGAAGGGGAACTCATCAAATTTGCAGATGACATTAAGCTGGCAGGAATAGCCAATACCCCTGAAGACAAGCTCAGGATCCAAAAAGATCTTGACAGACTTGAACAATGTGCCCTGTCCAACAACGTGAAATTTAATGTGGAGAAAAGCAGGGTTTTACATTTAGGCAGGAAAAACCAAAGGTACAAGTACAGATTACGCAAAACCTGGCTCAAAAACGTTAACTGTGAGAAAGACCTTGGAGTCCTAGTGGATGATAACTTAAATATAAATCAGCAGTGTGTGGCAGCAGCCAAAAAAGCTAATACAATCTTGAGTTGTATAAACAGAGGCATAGAATCAAAATCACATATGTATATCACATCTGAAATACTGCAACCAATTTTGGTCACCACACTATAAAAAAGATGTTGAAGAGTTTGGAAAGAGTTCAGAGAAGAGCAACTAAGATGATCAAAGGCCTGGAGATCAAAACATATGAAATACGGCTGCAGGATTTGGATTTGGATTTGGCTAGTCTAAAAGAAAAGAAGGACTAGGCATGACATGATAGCAGTAATCCAGTATTTGAGGGGCTGCCACAAAGAAGAGGGGGTCAAACTATTCTCCAAAGCACCAGAGGAAACAATGGATGGAAACTAATCAAGGAGAGAAGCAACCTGGATCCTGCTTGCACACTTCCTAACAATGAGAACAATCAAGCAGTAGAACAACTTTGCCTTCAGAAATCGTGGGCGCTCCATCACTGGAGGTTTTTAAGAAGAGTCTAGAGTCTAGACAGTCACTTGTCTGAAATGGTATAGGATCTCCTGCTCAAGCAGGAGACTGGACTAGAAGACCTCCAAGGTCCCTTCCAGATTCTATTCTATTCTATTCTATTCTATTCTATTCTATTCTATTCCATTCCATTCCATTCCATTCCATTCCATTCCATTCCATATTCTATTCTATTCTATTCTATTCTATTCTATTCTATTCTATTCCATTTTCTATCCTGCATACTTAAAGGTTCCAGACTAATTCCCCATTTGACTCCTCCCCCTGGCTCAGCCAGTCTTTCTCCGACACATTTGGGGCTCAAATGTGCCTGAAAAACAAGACCCCCAACACTTGGTGCAAAACCTCCTGGGCCCACATACGTGTTTCCCGTTGCCAGCAGCAGCTTGTTATACTCCATCTTAAATCCATCCTTGAAAATGGCGGTCTTGTTCTTGACGTCCACAGCCACCACCTGAAACAAGATGGGTGGG
Source organism: Protobothrops mucrosquamatus (assembly GCF_001527695.2). Taxonomy (NCBI): domain Eukaryota; kingdom Metazoa; phylum Chordata; class Lepidosauria; order Squamata; family Viperidae; genus Protobothrops; species Protobothrops mucrosquamatus. The sequence goes on along the minus strand of NW_015390569.1, from coordinate 23,688 downwards.
TCATTAACAGTAATTTCTTAACTGTTGTTTTTTTTCCCCATCAGAGCAACACCCAAACAGACAGAGTCCACTCTGGGGACAGGATTTAGGGAGTCAACTGCACCCCTCCTGCACCATTTTAGGAGATGGAACCAAGCCTCCACTGGTCCAGCTTTAGTAGAGCAGCTCTCCAAAGGGCAGGTTAAACCAAACCATCTCTGGGTGAATAACAAAGGCCATTTTAGAGTCCACATGGACTCTCCCTTCCCACATCCCACAAAGAGAGCCAGGCCCGTTTTGAAGCTTCCTCCCCCAGAGACCAACCTCACCTGCATTTCGGTCAGGACCTCAATGTCGTTCGTGCGGAAGAATTCTTTAGGACGCAGAGCAATCTGGTCAGCGTGGGAATCCATTGACTGAAAGCAGAAGTCAATTTTGTTCTTAGATACTCCTTAAAAAGCCTTCCAGATGTGTGCCAGGCTGGCCAGGTGTTCTGAGAGTTGTAATCCCACGTACACCTGAAGGGTTTCACTAAGGAGGTATAATAGTCTATGACGGGGGTCTTCAAACTTGGCCCTTTTATTACTTGTGGACTTCAACTTGCAGAAGTTGTGCCTGGCTGAGGAATTCTGGGAGTTGAAGTCCACAAATCATAAAAGGGCCACGTTTGAAGACCCCTGGTCTAGGAGAATGGCCTTGGGAGACAAGAAAAGAGGGAACAGCCAGATAAAAGGGCTGAGAAGATCTCTACAGACCCCACACATCTCGCATAATCTATTTTTTAACTTTTCCCTTTAGGACGCCACTATAGGCCTTGCATGCCAAAACAACCAGACACAAAGGTAGTTTTCTCCCCCGTGCCATCACTCTGCTAAACAGTGAATTCCCACAGCATTGTCTCATCTTTTTGTCTCATCATTGTCTCATCTTTTCTCATCTTTCCTACTATCTTCAACGGTTGGAAACTAATCAAGGAGAGAAGCAACCTGGAATTAAGGAGAAACTTCCTAACAGTGAGGACAATTAGCCAGTGGAACAGAAGTTGCCTCCAGAAGTTGTGGGTGCCCCATCACTGGAGGCTTTTAAGAAGAGGCTGGACAATCACCTGTCTGAGATGGTATAGGGTCTCCTGCTTGAGTGGGGGCTGGACTAGAAGACCTCCAAGGTCCCTTCCAGCTCTATTCTATTCTATTCTATTCTCCTGCTAGTTTCTTACGATTTATCAAATGTTGTTTCTAATTTATGATTACTGATTGTAACTATGATTTATGATCTATAACCTATTACTTGCTGTTTACAGGTACACTGTGAGCTTCTGCAGCGGAGACAAATTCCTTGTGTATCCAATCACACTTGGCCAGTAAATAATTCTATTCTGTTCTGTTCTATTCTCTATTTTCTATTTTCTATTCTATATTCTATATTCTATATTCTATATTCTATTTTCTATTCTATTCTCTATTCTATTCTATTCTATTCTATTCTATTCCATTCCATTCCTATTCCTATTCCTATTCTAATTCTATTCTACTCTATTCTAATTCTGTTTCTATTCTAATTCTATTCTATTCTAATTTCTATTCTATTCTATTTTATTCTAATTTCTATTCTATTCTATTCTATTCTATTCTATTCTATTCTATTCTATTCTATTCTATTCTATTCTATTCTATTCTATTCTATTCTATTCTAAGCAGCTGAACCCCCAGAAGAAATGAGGGCACGGGAAACATCTCAGAAGGGACCCTTCCTAGTTTCGTGGACTGTAAAGGTGACGGGGGAGAGATGTACTTTCAGGTTTGTAAGATTGTTATGAGGTAGCCCAGGCAAGAAGCAGAACCAGAAGTACCAATTCTAACTTTATTATAAGGTTCCATTAACAGATTCTGAAAGCAACCTCTTCCCCCTCACCTTTACAGTCCAAGGAGCTAGGCAGGGTCTCTTCCGAGACGTTTCCCGTGCCCTCGTTTCTTTTGGGGGTTCAGCTGCCTCTTATCTGTCTGCTGTCTAGTCTGCAGTTCTTCCTCCTGTCTCCCAAGGTCATTCCCACACACCATTGGGAAGACTGCTTGGGGACCACCCGAGAGTCTTCTGCAGTCTTCCCTGGGCCAAAAGAGTTTGCAGAGGGGCAGACCTTGGTCAGTCCAGCTCTGGAGGGAGCACCCTATGGGTGGCTTGGCTGAAGCCAGAACCCAAAAGAGATTTCCTTCAACATGTAAGTAACAAGAAAAAAAGTCAAGGAAACAGTCGATCCACTAAAGAGAGAAGATGGCAAGGAAGTAACAATAATAGAGAGAAAGTAGAGCTGCTTAATTCATTCTTTGCATCAGTCTTCACACACACAAAAACTATAGCCTAACCTACCAAAACCTAACTGTAAAAGACAGACTAGAAATAAAAATTAAAATAAGCAAAAAAATGGTAAGAGAACACCTATCCGACCTTGACTAATATAAATCATCGGGACCGGACAGATTACATCCCAGAGTTCTGAAGGAGCTGGCAGATGTTATCTCAGAACCACTGCACCATATCTTTCAAAAATCCTGGAGCACTGAAGCAGGGGTTTGGACTAGGAGGCCTCCAAGGTCCCTTCCAGCTCTATTCTGATTCGTTAGAGATTGTGGAAGCTTCATTTCGGCCTCTTTTAGGCGAAAGAGCAGAGGTTCCGTAGTAACTCTGCCCTTAAATCCAGGATGAACAAGTTACACGGACATCCATGAACTGCACGAAAAGGAATTCTGTTTCATTCAAAGAGGCTCAACTCTCAGGAGTTAGGGATAGGAAGGGAAATTGGACCAGCCACCCATTGCCCTGGAGAAAGCCTTGGAGAAATTGCTAGGTGGGCACCAACCTTGCTCAGCTTGGGCCTGTCGTAGGGCAAATGTCGATCGATTGTGCACATCACAATCCTGTCCGAGAAGCCCTCTTGACGCAGCGTCTCTGCACACACCAGCCCAGCAGGACCTGCCAGAGGAAGTGACCGTCGGTGGAAGCACCCCTCTTTTCCCAGCTGAGACTTCCCCATTAGGGAATTTTCTACCCCTCTCCCAGAGTATCTCCTGAGGCTCCCAGGAAGTGGGGACGGTGCCGCTCCAGCCGAGAGGCGTCCATTGGGCTGGACAACGGTTTGATTTGGAGGTTTGATCCAAAAACAGTTCTACCAAATCCCCCGACTGAATGGATTTTTCAGAATAAATGAGAAAATCGATCCGGATAACTGAATCGGGCTTCCACAATGGGGTGTCTTTGTGGGTTTTCCCACAATTCTCTGAAAATCTGGGCAAAACCAGACTCAGTTTGGACCTCTGAAGGGATCCCTGCTCCTTGAGCCTCTTAGTGGAGTCCCCAGGAGGACCCCCATCCAAGCAGGGCTCGAACCGCCCCCCCCCCCCAAGATGAGACCTTTTCCCCTTGGTCGCTTCCTGTCTCCACCAGCCAGTACCTGCCCCAATGATGAGCACGTTGGTGCTGCTGATGCTGTAGTTGCTGAGGGAGATGCATTTCGCCATCACCTTCGTCCGCTTCTGGGCTTGAAGAGCCTGGGGTGCGAGAAGGGGCGGGGTCAACTCAGTCCCAGACGGAAGCAGGCAACACCCCAATCCCTATGCCTACGGCCAGTTCTCCTCAACCGGGGCCCCATCCAGAAAGGTGGACTTCAGCACCCAGAATTCTGATGCTGGTGGGGGATTTGAAGGCACCCAGGATGGGAAAGGCTGTTCTACACACATCCATTCATTCCTTCATCCATCCATCCATTCATTCATTGATATTAATTCATTAATTCATTCATTAATATTCATTTTCATTCATCCATCCATTCATTTATATTCATCCATCTATCCATTCATTTATATTCATCCATCCATCCATCCATCCATTCATTCATCCATTCATTTATATTCATTCATTCATTCATTCATTCATCCATTCATTTATATTCATTCATTCATCCATCCATTCATTTATATTCATTCATCCATCCATCCATTTATATACATTCATTCATTCATTCGTCTGTCCATCCACCCATCCATCCATCCATTCATTTATATTCATCCATCCATTCATTCATCCATTCATTTATATTCATTCATTCATTCATTCATCCATCCATTCATTTATATTCATTCATTCATCCATCCATTCATTTGTATTCATTCATCCATCCATCCATTTATATACATTCATTCATTCATTCGTCTGTCCATCCACCCATCCATCCATCCATTCATTTATATTCATCCATCCATTCATTCATCCATTCATTTATATTCATTCATTCATTCATCCATCCATCCATTCATTTATATTCATTCATTCATCCATCCATTCATTTATATTCATTCATCCATCCATCCATTTATATACATTCATTCATTCATTCGTCTGTCCATCCACCCATCCATCCATTCATTTATATTCATCCATCCATTCATTCATCCATTCATTTATATTCATTCATTCATCCATCCATTCATTTATATTCATTCATCCATCCATTTATATTCATCCACCCATCCATCCATTCATTTATATTCATTCATTCATCCATCCATCCATTCATTTATATTCATTCATCCATCCATCCATTTATATTCATTCATCCATCCATCCATTCATTTATATTCATTCATTCATTCATTTATATTCATTCATTTGTTCATCCATCCATTCATTTATTTATATTCATCCATCCATTCATTCATCCATTCATTTATATTCATTCATTCATCCATTCATTCATTTATATTCATTCATTCATTCATTCATTTATATTCATTCGTTCATTCATCCATCCATTCATTTATATTCATTCATTCATCCATCCATCCATTCATTTATATTCATTCATTCATTCATTTATATTCATTCATTTGTTCATCCATTCATTTATTTATATTCATCTATCCATTCATTCATTCATCCATTCATTTATATTCATTCATCCATCCATCCATTCATCCATTCATTTATATTCATTCATCCATCCATCCATTCATCCATTCATTTATATTCATTCATTCATTCATTTATATTCATTCGTTCATTCATCCATCCATTCATTTATTTGTATTCATCCATCCATTCATTCATCCATTCATTTATATTCATTCATTCATCCATACATTTATATACATTCATTCATTCATTCGTCTGTCCATCCACCCATCCATCCATCCATCCATTCATTTATTTATATTCATCCATCCATCCATTCATTCATATTCATCCATCCATCCATCCATCCATCCATTCATTCATTCATTCATTCATTCATTCATTCATTCATTCATTCATTTATATTCATTCATTCAGTTAGTTAGTTGATTTATATGGCTACCCAGGTCCCTTTTGTGAGACTGTAGGTGGCTTGTAATCAAATAATTAAAATACACAAATGAAAAAATAAAAATTAAACGCAGAGCACCCAGGCATTCACTAACCAGCTGCCTGCCCAGCCAGGAGATGGGCTCCTCCAAGGCCTTTTGAGGCAGGCACAAAGCTCAGTGTTCGAGGCCTTACGAAAGGCCAACAGGGATGGGGCCAGTTTAACCTTAGAGGGGATGACGATTCAAAGGGGGGTAGGCTCTCTAGGTACCCGGAGCCTGCCCTTCCTGCCAGTTCAATAGGACAGGAAGAAACAAAATGCAGATTAATCCATGCAACGCCCTAAACTACCCATGCTGGCTGGAGAATTCTGGGAGTTGAAGTCCAAATTTGGAGGCCTCTGATGTAGGGAATCCCAGACAGGTGGGAACGTTCTTTCTGCCCGCCATTCCACACTGGTGTTGGACACAGCAAAAATTGTGAATTGAACTGAGTGCAAGCTATGACGACAACACAGCAACTGTGATTTGTACAACTTGGTTTAGAATTAGCAGATTGTGTGAACCTAGCTCCAACTTCTACAGTCAATAGGAAGGAGTCTACCAGTACCCTTTCCATCAAATCAAGGTTAGTCCAAGGCACCAGGGGTCAGGAAATGCAGCTCACAAAAGCTCGGCCTTTTAAGCAAAGATGTTCACCTGAAAAGGTGCCACAAGGAGGAACAGTCTGCTCCTCAAGGGCTCTACTACAGTGGCCAGTGCAGGCCTGGGCCCCAACAGCCTCCTGGTCCTGCAAATTCTCCTGACTGCCCAAGGGAAGCTGCCCTGAAGAATAAATGGCCCAGTGGGGGGGGGGACCCTACAGCTCACCTGTTTGCTTGCTCGGATGTACACTTTTTCCTTCTCAATTTTCACCTGGAACGAGAAAAAAAACATCATCATGTTTTGTGATGCAACTTTCACTCTCACTCAAATAAGTGTTTGATCATTATAATCCTAAACCAGCTGCCCCACCCCACCCCACTGAAAGGCAAGTTGTCTTATGGGGAAAACAGTATCCAGCAGATGGTAGAGAAGGATGCTCAGATCACCTCCAAAGTCCCTCCCAGCCCAAGGATTCCAGGTCACAGGGTGACTTTGGCTTCCCTGGAAATCTTCAATGGGGCTAGAAATTAGGGGTAGACAACCTCGGCTCTTTTATGACTCGTGGACTTCAACTCCCAGAATTCCTGAGCCAGCATGGCTCAGCTTGGAAACCTCTCCCTTTCCCCTCAGCATGGCTGGCTCAGGAATTCTGGGAGTTGAAGTCCACGAGTCACAAAAGAGCCAAGGTTGCCTATCCCTGCTCTAGGCTGGTGTTTCTCGGCCTTAGTTAAGATGGACTTCGACTCCCAGAATTCCTCAGCCAGCATGGTCATTGCAAAGGATACAGGGAATTGAAGTCCATGCATAAAGAATGGTCTAGGTAACCTTGGCTCTTTTATGACTCGTGGACTTCAACTCCCAGAATTCCTGAGCCAGCCTGGCTCAGCTTGGAAACGTCTCCCTTTCCCCTCAGCATGGCTGGCTCAGGAATTCTGGGAGTTGAAGTCCACGAGTCATAAAAGAGCCAAGGTTGCCTACCTCTGGCCTAGGCCTAGGCCGCTTTGTGATTCGTGGACTTCAACTCCCAGAATTCCTGAGCCAGCCACGCTGAGGGGAAAGGGAGAGGTTTCCACGCGGAGCCATGCTGGCTCAGGAATTCTGGGAGTTGAAGTCCACCAGTCATGAAGGGGCCAAAGTTTTCCCCATGCTGGCTCAGGAATTCTGGGACTTGAAGTCCACGAGTCCTAAAAGAGCCAAGGTTGCCTACCCCTGGGCTAGATCATCATCTGTCACAGCTGCTCCAGGGGATCCTGCCCAGATTTGGCTACATGACCTCTAAGTTCCCTTCCAACCCTGAGACCAAAGAAATGGTCTCAGAGCAAAGGGTTGGTTGGGCATTTGTGGGACAGCATCAGCTGCTATTCCGGACAGAGCTTTGTGTAAGGCTTCATTATGTCCATGATTGCTGACAAGGAGGCTGTGTGTGTGTGTGTACATGCGTTTTGTGTAGAGTCCCATCTCCTTTATAATTCCTCTCCATGACCTGGAGGACTGACAGGGCAGAGCTGGGGAGGGGCCCAAACTGCCTCCTTCGTGCCCATCTTGACTTCACCCTGGAACCTCAATACACCTGCTGAGGTGTGTCAGGGGAAGCCCCTCAAAGGTCTTTGATAGTCCCCAGTCCAGGGAGTCCAAATCTGTAAGACTTTTCAGGGTTTCTCAATCTTGGACATTTGATGACGTATGAACTTTATGCTGCCTGGGGAATTCTGGGAAGTGAAGTCCACATACCTTCAAGTGGCTACAGTTGAGAAATTTTGGTCTAGGGCAGTGATGGCGAACCTTTTAGAGACCGAGTGCCCAAAAACTGGCCCCACCCCTGCTCCACCCCCTGCCCTGCCCCTGCTCTGCCCCCACCCCGCCTGCCTGCAGGGCCACTCACTGCCTCCAGGGCCCACCACAGATCACCCAGCAGCACCATGGCAGCCACGCCCTCTGCCCGCGCCCCGCAGCATCAACTGTGCATGATGGGGCGTGAGGGCAGAGTCTTGTCTACGCTGCCTGGCTGCCATGTCCTCGACTGCACTGCTCCGCATGAGCCACGCTTGAGGGCAACTTTCCTCCAGGGGGGCTGCCGGTAAGGAGGGGGTCATGGAGGGAGGCAGGGCTGGGGCAATGGTGCGTGGGCCCACAGAGAGGGCTCCGAGTGCCGCCTCTGGCACCTGTAAAACAGGTTCGCCACCACTGGTCTAGGGATTAAAGGGATTAAAGAGACTTGCTGGGATATCTGCCAGGAACCCGGGTCAATACACTGAAGGAGCAATTTGTCTGAAGCCCTGCAAAATGGGGTGAGGGGGGGGGCTGCTGCATCTTCCCAGCGGCACGGATTGAAAGAAGATCACAGGATGTTTTCATCAAATGACTGTTGTTGTCTGCTGTTAAACTGTTAAACCGCAGAGTTCTCTGAATGTATTTTTATGTTGTTTATGATCATGACTTATCACTATTTCTTGTATGTACACTGAGAGCTTCTGCACCGGAGACAAATTTCTTGTGTGTCCAACCACATTTGGTCAATGAAGAATTCTATTCTATTCTCACCTGGAATTTGGGGAGACTATCCAGCCCTGGGAAGTCTTCAATATCACCAGTGCTGATGTTGAAGCAAGCCCCATGCCACGGGCAACGGATTCGGCCTTTGGACAAGACCCCTGTGAAGAAGGACCCCAAGAAAGCAACAACAGAATTAGTCCATGAGGAAAAAAGGGTCCTTTTGCAGTGACCACAGGAAAGATTTAAAACATGGGGTGACTGAGAAGCAGACAAACCAACATGGGATCAAACGAAGCCTCAGAATGTCAGGATCTTCTAGTGTCCTTGTCAGCTGATATTAAGAGTTTACTATTTTCAGAGCCTTGCAGAACTTCCCTAAGCCTTTTCCAGGCCAGTCCTGCAGAGACATCTTCTAGGTCAGTGGTTCTCAACCTTCCTAATGCCGCGACCCTTTAATACAGTTCCTCATGTTGTAGTGACCCCCAACCCTAAGGGCTCTTCAAGCGCGCACCAATGCCGCCCACTCACCCACCGTGCCCGGGGCTCAGCGCGCCTCGCCTGTCCTCGCCTCACTTCCGAAGATCACCGGCCTGCCGGGTCCAGCTGGCTGGGGAGGGGGGGCAGGAAGGCCATTCCGCCAGCTCCGCCCAGCCTGGTTGGAGAAGCGCCCAGGCGGGGAGAGGGAGAGTGAGAGAGAGAGAGCCAAGAGGGCGACAACCTTAGTTCAGCCTCCTCCGTGGAAAGGGCCGTGAAGCCGCGCAGCCTCCCTTAGGAGATGCTCGACGGAAACAAATCCGCCGCTGCAACGGCCCCCAGCTCGAAGCCGTGCGGAGACGGATAGAGGAGCGGTGTCTCGGTTCCTAAGACCATCGGGAATATGTGTTTTCCGATGGTCTTAGGCGACCCCTGTGAAAGGGTCGTTTGACCCCCAAAGGGGTCGCGATCCACAGGTTGAGAACCGCTGTTCTAGGTAACCCCAAATCATGCTCTGGGGCGTGGGGGTAAAACATACCTTTCACCAGTGGGGCACCGTAGTGAGGACACTTATGACCCATGGCATAAAACTCTCCATGTTCTTTCACCAGCAGAGCCTTCCCACAGCCCAGGTCGACTTCTCGCATCCTAGGGAGAACAAGAACGAGCGTTGCCATTTGCTAAACGTCTTTTAGACGCCATTTTGGGGGAGCAAAGTAATCTTTTGAGGGACATGCAGAGTTTGCAGGGGGAAGGCCTCCCCCCCACCTCATTTTGATTAAAGCAGTGTTTCTCAACCTCAACCACTTTAAGATGTGTGGACTTCAACTCCCAGAAGCTTTGCCGGCTGGGGGATTCTGGGAGTTGAAGTCCACACACCTTCAGGTGGCTGAGGTTGAGACACACTGGGTCAGTTTTAAAAGCCAAGAAGAAGTACTGGGCCCACTGACTGTCCATTGTCCAGGTCCTTCACATGGCAAACGGAGGCCTCCACCACGTCCTTCACATTCCGGTAGGGGTTGAGGGTGACGGGGTGCTCCTCCAGCTGGTAATGTCGTGAGGTGCCATTGGCCTTGTAGACGATGGGGCTGGCCTTCCCGTTGGGCGACGTCTCCTCTTTGATGCGCTCCTTCTCCGGCAGCACCACCTCGATCTTCACTTCCACTGCAGGAACAAAGAGAGCAACCATAACCATAACCATAATCATGATCACAATCACAATCATAGAGTTGGAAGGGACCTTGGAGGTCTTCTGGTCCAATCCCCTACTGAGGCAGGAAACCCTATACCATTTCAGACAAATGGCTGTCCGGTCTCTTCTTAAAAACGTCCAGTGTTGGAGCATTCACCGCTTCTGGAGGCAGGTTGTTCCACTGGTTTATCGTTCTCATGATCAGGAATTTTCTCCTTAATTCTAGGTTGCTTCTTTGGCTACTTTCCATCCGTTGCTTCTTGTCCTGCCTTCAGCTTCTTTGGAGAATAGCTTGACTCCCTCTTCTTTGGGGCAGCCCCTGAGATATTGGAAGACTGCTATCCTGTCCCCCCTCGTCCTTCTCTTCACTAGACTAGCCATGCCCAGTTCCTGCAACCGTTCCTTATATGTTTTAGCCTCCAGTCCCCCCAATCATCTTTGTTGCTCTTCTCTTCACTCTTTCTAGAGTCTCAACATCTTTTTTACATCATGGTGACTGTTGTGTCCTGAGCCTGCAGAAGCAGGCTCAGAAGGTTGCATTCCAAAAGCTGCCCGGGATCAGACAGAACAGCGCCAGCCTTGCGCACATGCGCAAGGCGCGAAAACGCTGAGTTCCTATTGGTTAGCACTGTCCGGGTTTCAGGCACTATAAAAGGCCTGCGTGCCTTTTGCTGTTTACTTGGAGTTGGAGAGAGAAATAAAGAGCTATTGTTTCCACCATGCGTCTTCGTCAATTGCTTGCGAACCGAAAACACAACAGTGACCAAAACTGGATGCAGTATTCCAAGTGTGGCCTTACCAAGGCCTTGTAAAGTGGTATAACCTTTCACAAACAGAGAAGCATCTCTAATGCCCTGGGTTCAAGCAGTTCTTCGGAAGAGTTCCAGCCACCTTCAGCAGAACATAGGCCAGGGGTAGGCAACCTTGGCTATTTTATGACTCGTGGACTTCAACTCCCAGAATTCCTGAGCCAGCATGGGGGAACTATGGCCCCTTCATGACTCGTGGACTTCAACTCCCAGAATTCCTGAGCCAGCATGGGGAAAACTTTGGCTCTTTTATGACTCTTGGACTTCAACTCCCAGAATTCCTGAGCCAGCAGCATGCTGAGGGGAAAGGGAGAGGTTTCCAAGCTGAGCCATGCTGGCTCAGGGATTCTGGGAGTTGAAGTCCACCAGTCCTAAAAGAGCCAAGGTCGCCTACCCCTAACCTAGGCCATCCTCGACTTATCACCATAATTGAGCCCCACAATTCCATGGCACAGCAATGCAGTTGTAAATTGAGTTTTGCCCAATTTTACGACCTTTCTTGCCACAGTTATTAAGTGAATCACTGCAGTTGTTAAGTGAATCTGACTCCCCCCCCCTACTGACTTTGCGTGTCGGAAGCCGACTGGGAAGGTTGCCAATGGGGATCATGTGACCTGAGGACTCTGCGACCGTCTAAATACAGGCCAGTTGCCAAGGGTCCAAGCTCTGATCAGGTGACTGTAGAGACGTTGCAACGGTCGTAAGCGTGAAAACCAGTCAGAAGTCACTTTTTTCAGTGCTGCTGCGCTGTCGTAACTTTGAACTGTCACTAAATGAATGGCTGTAAGTTTGAGGACTAGCAGTATTTGGAAACTGTGCGAAATGGGCAAGAATTCAACAGCTGTCCCGATGGACACAAACACACGCAGGATCACGTGCACGCTGTCAGCATCCATAGCTTTGTCACAGATGCCATCACGTCAGAGATGCCTTCGGTTCGGTTGTTAGGGCAACATCCTGGAGATGTTGTTTAATGTCTAAAGCTGGTTAGTAGTTGGAGTGGAGGCTGCCAGGAATTCCCAGGGTGGCATCTAGGCTGAAAAACTGAAGAGTTAAAAAAAAAAAAACCCCACAGAAAGCAAGAGAGCAAAAATCAGCTCTAGCTTTATGGAAAATACTGAGAATTTAGAAAGTTTTTAAAGTTCCTAGCCCTTAAGATTGCATCGGAAAGCCTGAAGAGTAATGAACTGGGTAAGAGATCTAGCAGTCAAACATGAGCACCGGCACGAACATAATCACTTCCATTTATTCTCAGCAGCCTTTTTAAATTGTTTTCTGTTCCTGCCCAAGCCTAGATCCTGATCTCTCACCAGAGGATTACTTCTAGGATCTCCTGTTATGAATCCAGTAGAATAGAATAGAATAGAATAGAATAGAATAGAATAGAATAGAATAGAATAGAATAGAATAGAATAGAATAGAATAGAATATGGAGTAGAATAGAATAGAATAGAATATGGAATGGAATGGAATAGAATAGAATAGAATAGAATAGAATAGAATAGAATAGAATAGAATAGAATAGAATAGAATAGAATAGAATATGGAGTAGAATAGAATAGAATAATAGAATAGAATAGAATAGAATAGAATAGAATAGAATAGAATAGAATAGAATAGAATATGGAATGGAATAGAATAGAATAGAATAGAATAGGATAGGATAGGATAGGATAGGATAGGATAGGATAGGATAGGATATGGAATAGAATAGAATAGAATAGAATAGAATAGAATAGAATAGAATAGAATAGAATAGGAGCTGGAAGGGATCTTGGAGGTCTTCTAGTCCAGCCCCCTCCTCAAGCAGGGGACCCTATACCATTTCAGACAGGTGATTGTCTAGCCTCTTCTTAAAAATCTCCAGTGATGGAGTGCCCACAATATCTGGAGGCAAGCTGTTCCACTGGTTAATTGTCCTCACTGTCAGGAAGTTTCTCCAGGTTGCTTCTCTCCTTGATTAGTTTCCATCCATCATTTCTTGTCCTTCCCTCTTCTTTGTGGCAGCCCCTCAGATACTGGAACGCTGCTATCCTGTCTCCCCTGTTTCTTCTTTTCTCTAGACTCGTCTCATGCTGCCATGGATCTCCTGACCGGCCCAGCAGACACAACCTTCCTCTCCTTAAAGAGACACGCTGGGCCCGGAGTCCAGATCGCATCAAGCCAGCCGAGGATCAGTATCTGAGCAGCAGCATTTCTTCCCCATCCCAAATGGAGGGCAGCCAGCTAGAGGAATCGCCCCTTTGGAGCCAACTTGCCTACCTAGAGGGTCACTTCTCACTGGCTGGTATCCATTTGAGATCCAGCTGGTTGCGGGGTGAAAATTTTCTGGTTCCGAGTTGTGGCCAACCCAACTTGGCAGGTTGTGGGAATGCTCTGTCACAGTGTTTCTCAACCTTGGCATGTTGAAGATGTGTGAGCTTCAGTTCCCAGAATTCTTTGCTGGTTGGGGAATTCTGGGAGTTGAAGTCCACACAGCTTCAACTTGCCAACGTTGAGGAAACGCTGCTTTATCGTCTTTATTTCTTTGGCCTTAGCAGCTTATGTGATACACGCTATACAGGGAGTCCTCGAGCTAACAACGCTTCATTTAGTGACCCTTCAAAGTTGCAACGGCACTGAAAAGAAGTGACTTATGACCGTTTTTCACAGTTACGACCTTTGTAGCATCCCCACGGTCACAATTCAGATGCTTGGCAACTGATTCATACTTATGACGGTTGCAGTGTCCCGGGGTCATGTGATCCCCTATTGCGACCTTTTGACAAGCAAAATCAACGGGGAAACTGGATTCACTTAACAACCACGTTACCAACTTAACAAATGTGGCAAGGAAAGTCGTAAAATGGGGCGAAACTCACTCAGCAAATATCTCAACAGAATTTTGCGCTCCACTGTGGTTGCAAGTTGAGGACTATCTGTATTAAGCCACATTTAAGGCCGTGTTTCTCCACCTTGGGCAAGTTGGCTGGGCAACTGTGTGCTGATGTGTTCACCACTGGGCCCCAGCCCCCATCAACACCGGCTTCCTTCCTTCCTTTTTTTTTTTTTTTTAGTTCTTTATTTAACTCGTCTGAAGGATCTTTAGAAATGTGCAACTTAGCCTGACAAAACAATTCCCTAAATGTGCAGGTCTAAATAAACCGCAAAGTACCAGATGCCAAAGCACGATTCTTTTTGAGCGTTTGAAACATTTTAAGGAGATGTTATAGTTTGGCCATAAAGTTATGTCTGAGCGCTTCTGCCTCCGTGTGTGTTTTTGTGATGGCAAAAGGCCCCAAATTCACTCTGGAATGAGGGGCCTTCGTGGTGTAGAAGAGTGGTTCTCAACCTTTTCTTCACCACGGACCCCTTTTAGATACCTCTTATGGCCACGGACCCCCCAAGAGTTAAGATTTCAATCATAACACTTCTGTGGCAACATCGTGGCCTCCCAGGGTCCACGGACCACAGGTTGGGAACCACTGGTGTAGAAAACCTGGAAGGGGAAGAGTCCCTGTGTCACAACGTGTCTGCCCCCGAGGCGGGCAACGTGGCTTCTGCCTTCACCGCCACTTGTGCCCCGTGGCTGCTCTTAATGACGGGAACCCTGTTGACTCACGGGAAGCCATTTGCATCCTGCTGGGGAGCCCGACTCCCCTCCCCAGGAAGGAAAGTATAGGAAAGCTTCAGAAGCAGGCAAGGGGTTGCTCCCAAACAGCCAGGAGCCCAGATCACAGCGGTCAAACAGTCAGTGGAGGTCAAATGCTAGGAAAGAAATTAGATTCACCTTGCCTGAAAAAGCCCCAAGCAGGGAACCAGCCCAGAAGTCATGGGAGAAGCTTGGGGGGGGGGGGTGTTTCTAAAAAAGCAAGATGGTCCAAGTGTTGGTGATGGATGTTTTAGACCAGTGGTGGCGAACCTATGGCACGCATGCCAGAGGTGGCACTCAGAGCCCTCTCTGTGGGCACGCACGCCATCGCCCCGGCCTCACCTTCCCCCCCCAGCAGCCCCCCGGAAGAGATTCGCCCACAGGCGCAGCCTGCACAGAGCAGCGCAGCCAAGCACATGGCAACGGGGCAGCAGGGACAAGACTCCGCCCTCGTGCCATCACGTGCAGATGATGCTGCAGGGTGCGGGCGGCAGGGCACGGGCGGCAGGTCATGGAGGCAGCAGGTGGCCCCGCGAGGTGGGGTGGGCAGGGCCGGGCAGGCTGGGGGCGGAGCAGATGGGGCAGGGGCAGACCGGGGTGGTTTTGGGGCACTCGATCTCTAAAAGGTTCGCCATCACTGTTTTAGACGATGTGCCCAAAAGGGGCAAGGACTTGATTGCGTGGCTTGGGAGACCATCTTGATTTTTTTTTTTTTAACATACAGACCCTGCAAAAACTCCAGAGTTTTCTCTGAGAAATGTGCCGGCACATTAAGAGGGCTTGCCTCTTAGGGCCGCAGCTGAGCCCCAAAATTCTGTTGCTAAGCAAGACGGCTGTTAAGTGAGTTTTGCCCCCTTTTACGACTTTTCTTGCCACAGTTGCTAAGTGGATCCCTGCAGTTGTTAAGTTAGCAGCACAAGTGTTAAGTGAATCTGGCTTCCCCGTTGACTTGGCTTGTCACAAAGCCGCAAAAGGGGACCACGTGATTCCCCGGGGACACTGCAACCGTCATAAGTATGAGTCAATTGCCAAGCATCTGAATGTTGGTCACATGATCACGGGGAGGCTGCAATGGTCATAGCTGTGAAAAGCGGTCATAAGTTACTTTTTTTCAGTGCCGTTGTAACTTTGAATAGTCATTAAGTGAACTGTTGTAAGTTGAGGACTACTCATAAAGAGACTCAAGAGTCTTGATTTAGCAGTGTTAATTCACATATCAGCATCCTACGGCCCCTTTTCTACCTGTGAACTTCAACTTTCTGAGCCAGCCATTCTGGGAATTGAAGTCCACAGGTCGTAAAGGGGCACTAGTTGCCCACCCCTGGATTAAGGAATGAGGCCAAATTGAGAAAAATGGATTGAGAAAAATGGACCCGTGACTTTTCCTTCAAAACAATGACTTATTTTATACATTTGCAGAGTTTGAACGAAGCCCCACTGTTGGAAGCATTGATGCTGCCGGATTATAGCAAATACACAAAATTAGGCTTTAATCAAGCAATTGATTATCAATTAAAGTTTTAATTAATATGAATTTTTTGAAATCAACGGGCAGCCCTAATTATCCATCTCAGATCTTATCATTCTCTGGTGATGGACACTTCATTCCCTCCATTCATTGTTTCCAGCCAGGATGGACTTAATATTTACCGCGCTCATTCCGTCTACTTTTTTTAAACACTGCTATAGTGGGTTCAGCTGTTATCCAGTCCTCAGGAACATCCTCAGTACTCCAAGATTTATTAAAAATCAGGGTCAGGGGCGCAGACAGGTCCTCAGTCAAGCCTTTTAAAACGCCTACGCGCAAGTGTTTCGGTCCTGCAGATTTAAAAACGATCAACTTTAGTAGATGCTGGTTAACTTCTCTGTGCTGGGAATGTCGCGCACTTTAAGGCGGATTGCCCAAGGGTTCCCTCCAACTCAGAATATTTGCATTTCTTTTACTTATTGAATTTGTTGGCCACCCATCTCACCACAAGGCAAATCTGGGCAGCTCTTTGATGCGACGTTAAGGAAACGAGCCGAGTCTGGCTGCACCTGTTCAAAAAGCGGGAGTTTCACGGTCCTATTGAAGTACACATCCAGTACAACATACACACATGCGCACAGAATCACAGTAGGTGTGCAAAGTAGCTAACGGTCAACACGCCAGATTGCTCTACCCTCCATTTGTGAATTGTTTCATCATGGAAAGAGAGCCAACGGTGCATCTATTTGCTCCTTATTCAGATGATACAGTTATCTGCACACTTGCAGACATAACTTTATGAGAGGACTGCAATGTCCAGCATCATTGGGAAGGGAGGGGCATCTTCCTGGCCTTCTAGTGGTCAGCAGGTTCCCCTGTTGGCTATCTCACCAAGCTGGGTGAGGAGTAAGGAATCATAGAACCCTAAGGCAGGAAGGGACCTTGGAGGTCTTCTAATCCAGCCCCATGTCCAAGGCAGGGGTCCTTATACCATCCCAGATAAATGGTTGTCCAATCTTTTCATGAAAACCTACAGCAATGGAGCACTCACAACTCTTGGGGACAAGCTGTTCTTCCTTATATCCAGGATGAATCTCCCTCTGCTGAGCTTCCACCCATTGCTTCTTGGTGCTTTGGAGGATAGGTTGACCCACCTCTTCTCTGCAATAGCCCCTCAAGCACCGGAAGACAACTATCATATCATCCCTAATCCGTTAGACTAGACATACTGTCAAGGTATTGATTTAACAGCTGACTAGTTTATGTAATGTAAGATGGAAGGTGTAATGTAATGATGGGAATGACTCAGCAGGGTTTGTGTCTCTTTAAGAGCCTTTGTATAAAGGGAAGGCTCTGCTGATGTGTTCTCTCTCTTCCGTTTCCTGCTGTAATTGTAGTTTGTTGGGTCCTGCTGTATTAGAACATGTATGTATATTGTTCCTGGTGTATGATATTGTAGATAGTGCAAGATAAACCACCTTTTAATACAAACCACTGTTTACTGTGTTTACTCCTGGATTATCTCAGCGCAATGACTGTGCACGCTCTGACACATACTGAGTTCCCTTAGCCATTCATCCTACAGTTTAGTCTCCAGACCTCATTGTCTTTGTTGCTCTTCTCTGAAAGAGCTGTTTGTGCACTGTGCCCAACACACCTGCTTTTTTGGCAGAGGGTGTGTGTCAAATTGGCGAATGCAACGTTGTAATGCTAATCTTGCATCTATGGTAAGCGTGTGTTCAAATAGACATCAAAACGCGGCAGGTAATCTTCAACTTGCCACCATTCGTTTAGTGAATGTTCAAAGTTACAAGGGCACTGAAGAACATAACTTATATCCAATCCTCCTACTTACAACTTGGGCAGTATCCTCATAGCCACACGATCAAAATTCAGCTCTTGGCAACAATACTGTATACTGTACTGTATTTATGACTGACGCAGCATCCTGGGTTCGTGTGATTGCTGTTTGGGATTCTGACAAGCAAAATTCACGGAAGGGATGCCACTGTGATTCATTTAACAACTGTCACAAAAAGGTCATTTAACAACCACCTGGCTTAGCAATGGACTTCTGATCCCAATTGTGCTTGTAAACTGAAGACTACCTGCATTGCATCTTGTTCATTCTGACAGGGACAAGGACAAGGATAAGGATAAGAATAAAGAATCAAAGGTAGTACCAATCGTAATAGGTGCCTTGGGTGCGATTCCAAAACAGTTGGAGCACCACTTGGAACACCATCGGCATTGACAAATTCACCATCAGTCAATTGCAAAAGGCGGCTTTACTCAGAACAGTTTTCATCCTGCGACGGTATCTGAAACACCATCGAACATCCAGATCTGCCTATCCCAGATCCTTGGAAAGGACTTGATAAGTAGAAAAAAATGTCAAATCAGTCTGAACATCTGGCTGACAGTGCGATGAACCAAAAGATTAAAACTAAGAGGAGGGGGAGGAGAGGGGGAGGAGGGAAGGGGAAGATGGGGGGGGGGGGGGAAAGTCCATATCAGTTAACAGGAAAATACCAGTACAACTTCCAACACTAGACTTTGGCTGGAGAGCTTAAGCCAAGGCTAACAACTACAACTCCTCCTGTATCCAAACAAACCATATTCTGGCCCACAACCCTACCTACGCAATGTCTGGTTCCTGCAATACTAGGTGAGCTGCAAATTATCTAACCATATTTTGAGACTTTGGGGTACTTCCACCGGTTCCCCCCAATTTTCTCCTGAAGCAGCTCCACTAACCATATCTGTAGTGTATCACCACCAAAGCACTTTTCTTTTAGCCACATCCACAGCTGAGGCCCACTGATTTATGTACCGGTACTTCCACACGTGGCTTCCCAACAGGAGTGGGGAGAGATGGGGTGGGAGGCCAGGAAAGGAATGGAAGGGAGAGCAGATCTCAACAATTAAGACAGAAGGAGAGTCAGTTGGCAATTTACCTCTCAATACCAGCTGAGCCCAGATGGAGAGAAACATTTCCAATCATGCAAAGAGTCTTTGGCTTAAGGAACTTAGAATTGTAGGAGTGCAAGGTATCTCAGAGGTCTTCTAGTCCAGCCCCCAGCTTGAATAGGACAACCTATGCCATCCCAGACAAATGGCTGTCCAGTATATTGAAAACTTCCAGTGATGAAGCACCCACAACTTCAACAGTGTTGGCTATTCCACCCAGCTTGGTGTCGTCTGCAAATTTGATGAGTGCCTCTTCTATCCTCTCATCCAGATCATTTATGAAGATGTTGAAAAGTACTGGGGCAAAGACAGAACCGTGGGGTACCCCACTGCATGCTTTTCTCCATGTCAGTGTAGTTCCATTGAGGACTACATGTTGAGTGCGGTTAGTCAGCCAATTAGGAATCCATCTGATGCTGTCTATCCTGCATTTTTCTATCTTATCAAGAAGTGGGCTGTGGTCTTCTTTGTTACTGAAGTTTAAGTAAACTATCTCCACAGTGTTTCCCTTATCCACTAAGTTAAAACCTCTTTAAACACCTTTAAAAGTTTAAAAGTTTAGATTTAAAACATCTTTTAAATATAGTCTACGTTTAATAGGAGACAAAATTATCTTAAAATTATCTTCTGGGTCCATTGTTTACAAATATCCATCAATATATCCAACATTAAAGTATTTTGCTCCATTCTGTATTAGTAAGTCAAATTTAAGCGTTTTTCTTTAATTGTAAGTTTTAATTCTTTTTCATTTCCTCTAGAGCCCAACCCTCAAAGTTCCTATCACGCTCTTATTTTTAACGATTCAAAATAACAACGTTTTCCCCTTCAAAAGATTCTTATAATTAATTTCAAACTCCATCTGGATCCACACATTTGTAACTTTCTAAAACCAATGTTCTAATCATCCTATTGCTGCTATTTTTTAAAAAAAAAAATTAAAAAGCCCTTAAACCTGCAATTAAAATTTACTTCACAAAGGATTGAAGGAGACTCACAAATTTCCTATATTGTATTTAGAAAAGAGATTTGTTAAGTGTTTCAATAATTTTGTGAGAAGAAAGAAAGAAAAAATGAAAAGAAATCAAGTTCTGGGACATTATTTGATTAAATTTACTGTTAAAAGTAAAAGGCATACAAAGTTGATTGCTTCTATTTTAACATGTTGTCAGATAATGTTGTTATCCTTGGTAACTCTTAATGAACTTTAGCTGACTAGGAAGGCACAATGAATTTTTAAGGATTTGTTAATGGATAAGAGTCGGAATATTGGAAGAAGAGATATAATTCGTTGTATTATAAGAGAAGGTGATAAGTTACTGAAATTGTTCACACCTTTTGTGAAGAAAAGGAATTCATTTCTTTCTATACTTTCTTTCCTTTTCTTCACTATTTAAATACATTTATTACTATCTGTTTTTTTAATTTTTTCTGCACTTTCCATTTTTCTTTTTTATTGTTTTATTCTTCTTAGTTTTGTATGGTTTCTATCTCTTTTAACTTTTAATAAAATTATTATAAAAAATAAAGGTGGTGTGGAGAGGAATTGAGTTTTCATTACAAACAGAGGCGCTGAGAGCTTTCAACCTATCTTAAGAATCAAAAGGAAATAAAAAATGGTTCAATGAATATAATGCTGGTATCTGCGGCAAGATAGAAAGGCTAAAACACAACAAAAAGACTTTTGAATACGTCAGCAAAAAGGCTGGCCCGTGCCTAGAGGAAGAGGATGAGAATTGGAGAGGCCAGAGCAGTTGAGGAACTCTGCTGATCATAGTTCATTTGACCAACAACTGTCAATCAACGAATCAGAACAGAGCTGGAAGGAACCTTTGAGGTCTTCTAGTCCAACCCCCTGCTCAAGCAGGAGACCCTATACCATTTCAGACAAGTGACTGTCCAGTCTCCAGTCTCTCTTCTGGAGGCAGGTTGTTCCACTGGTTAATTGTTCTAACTGTCAGGAAGTTTCTCCTTAATTTCAGGTTGCTTCTCTCCTTGATTAGTTTCCATCCATCATTTCTTGTCCTGCCCTCTGGTGCTTTGGAGAATAACGTGGCCCCCTCTTCTTTGTTAGCAGCCCCTCAGATCCTGGAACACTGCTATCATGTCTCCCCTATTTCTTCTTTTCTTTAGACTAGCCAGACCCAAGTCCTGCAGCCGTTCTTCATATATTTTAGTCTCCAGGGCTTTGATCATCTCAGTTGCTCTTCTCTGAATTTTTTCCAAATTCTCAACATCTTTTTTGTAACGTGGTGACCAAAACTGAACGCAGTATTCCAAGTGTGGTCTTACTAAGGCTTTATAAAGTGGTATTAATACTTTACATGATTTTGATTCTATGTCTCTGTTTATACAACCAAGGGTTGTATTAGTTTTTTGCTGCTGCTGCACACTGCAGGTTCATATTTAAGTGATCATCCACCAGGACTCCAAGGTCCCTCTCGCAGTAAACGTTTTTGAGCCAGGTTTTGCGTAATCTGTACTTGTACCTTTGGTTTTTCCTGCCTAAATGTAAAACCTTGCTTTTCTCCACATTAAATTTCATGTTGTTGGACAGGGCCCATTGTTCAAGTCTGTCAAGATCTTTTTGGATCCTGAGTTTGTCTTCTGGGGTGTTGGCCACTCCTGTCAGTTTGGTGTCATCTGCAAATTTGATGAGTTCCTCTTCTATTCCCTCATCTAAGTCATTTATGAAGATGTTGAAGAGCACTGGGCCTAAGACGGAGCCTTGTGGTACCCCACTGCTTACTTCCCTCCATGTAGATGTAGTACCATTAAGGACTACTCGTTGAGTACGGTTTGCCAGCCAGCTACAAATCCATCTGGTGGTAATGCTGTCTATTCCACCTTTTTCTAGATTACCAAGGAGTCGGTTGTGGTCTACTTTGTTGAATGCCTTACAGAAATCTAAGTATACTACGTCCACAGCATTTCGCTGGTCTGCTAATTTAGTCACTTTGTCAAAGAATGAAGTAAGATTGGTTTGGCACGATCTGTTTTTAACAAACCTGGGCTGGGTTTTACTTATAACTTTGTTTCTAGATGATGATCTGTTGACCCAGATGAGAAGGCAGAACAATTGTGCGTTGGCTTTTGCACCCTCAGCTTGACAAGAATGGAAACTGCTCAGCTGGCAGGGCTGCCAAGTTTGCTCAGAAGGGTTACTTAGCATGACCAAAGAGCAAATTTCCTCATCCTTTGATGAGCCTTGGATACCTTCTTGGCAGGTTTTTCTTCAGTCCCTCCTCCCCGTACAGCCCTGCCCTCCCCAGGCCAGTCGAAATCCGAAGACCGAAAGAGCTGCGTTGGCAGAATGAAAAGCTGGGAAAGAGATTTCATACCTTCCTGACGACTCCTTGACTCAGCAGATTTTCTTCCGCAAGGAATTTAATAAACATGAGGGCTTTCTAATTGTTTCTAAACAAAAATCGCCTGGCCCTTGCACCGAACGGATTACTGCACTGTAAGGTTGTGGTGATTAGCATTGAAATGACACTTTGGAGTAGCGAAAGCAATTCCCATGAATTATCTCGGGAACTTTTCCATTCGTCCCGTGAAGTAAGCAACTTTACGACTTCTAGTCCTCTTTTTATTATCATCTTCTCAGGCTGCAATTCAGGAAAGCAACCGGCTCCTAAGATAAACGGAGACGATTGCTCAAAAAAGCAGATTCAGCCTGGATGCTTCCCTTCCCAAGCAATTTTCCCTTTGAAATTCATGTGCTCTGGCTCTCCAATCATTTAAAATAGTTAACGTCAACTTAAAATAAGTAAAATGCTTATTCTCTACATTGTTTCTTATTTGATGCTGTTATTTACAGGTGTTTTTATATCATGATGATTATTTCCACTTAATTTGTTAAAACTGATGTTAGCCATCAAGAACTTTTGTAACCGGGTAAGATATAAGTGTTAGCAAATAAATAGATTAATAAAAAAAAATAATTAACTAAATAAACTGAATTTACAGAACAATCCAAGACATTTAGAAACATCTGACTCAGGGTAAAACTAAATAAGCTTAACAGAATCTGGAATAGTTCAGTGAAGGGCAAACTGAGAAAGAGAAAAAAGAAAACTGAAAAACTGAAAGAGAAAACTGAAGAAGGACTGGACAGCTCCGAATACTAGCAGGGGTCACCCAATGACTCCTCTCGCCCTCTAGAGCCCAGGACAACGCATCACGGATGTAGACTACAGGAAGACAGTTTTCAGCCGAATGCTAGAAAAACATCTCATTTTGGAAGTCTAGATTAATTGGTCAGCAGGACCAACACTGGAAAGAGGGATGAGTTCAAGTGGAACTGAAGAAGCTTCTTGGATGAGAAGTGAAACATCTTCAAGGAAAAATAAGAAAGTCCAGTTGCCTTTTGAAAAAAAAACACCTCCATTAACAGAGGGACAGAATCAAGATCACGTGAAGTGTTAATACCACTTTACAATGCCTTAGTAAGGCCACACTTGGAATATGGCATCCAGTTTTGGTCGCCACGATGTAAAAAAGATGTTGAGACTCTAGAAAGAGTACAGAGAAGAGCAACAAAGATGATTAGGGGACTGGAGGCTAAAACAATATAAGGAACGGTTGCTGGAATTGGGTATGTCTAGTTTAACGAAGAGAAGGACGAGGGGAGACATGATAGCAGTCTTCCAATATCTCAGGGGCTGCCCCAAAGAAGAGGGAGTCAAGCTATTCTCCAA